>NW_027397116.1:4941214-5071765 GCF_003265705.2 Callorhinus ursinus
GTGTGTGTGTGTGTGTGTGTGTGTGTGTGTGTGTGTGTGTGTGTGTGTCCAATTACTTTGGGCCCATGGGAAGCACAGGGAACAGGCTGAGTTTATTTCTAAGCTGTAAAGAATACCTGTTCGTTACCATCTGTATCCAAAATGAGATATTTGAGCATTGCTTGGTGTTTCTTTTCTTTCCATGTAGCTGCTCACTGATTTAAGTGTTCCCCTCTCCAGAAGCTGATCTCTAGGAGGTGAGCTGGAATATCCATGGGAGACAAGAGGAAAAGAGGTTTGTGGGTGTCCTTGTGAAACTCTGCCATAGGTTCCCACTGGCACCTCCAGAAACCAGCCCGTGTGTGGGATGGGTGTCCTGGGCAGTCACCAGGAAGTGGGGGATTGGACCGCAGGAACAATGTATTACTCTCACTGAGTGGTTACTCTAAGTCAGACACTGTGCTAGTGCTTATTTGTATTAAATTATAACAACCCACTATTTCTATTTAACAAGCCATCAAACTGAAATTTACAGAAGGGAAATAGCTGGCTCAAAGTGATACAGACCAGTGCTCTGTTTCCTCAATACAAACCTTAATAATAACTGACATTACATATATTTTTCCAGTTCACAAAGTTTTCCTCAGGAATGGAATTTTATTCAATCCTTGGCGAAGGGCCCAGGAGGCTAAGAGACAATTCAAGATTATATAACTCATGAGTGGACCAGGTGAGATTTAACACTAGCTCTTGTAAGAGGATGGCATCAAAAAAAACTAAAGGTAGGTCTCCAGGGTATGTGAGCAGGAAGAGACAGTCTTCTGAGTTACACCTGTATCTCTACTATTCAGACTTATCTCTAACATTGAAGATTATGTTAGTTGGCCCAAACCTTTGCTTTGATTGTTACATTAAAAAAAAAAATCCTCTTGTAGTAGATGAGGCAGGTGTGCTTGGGGATCCTCAGTGAAAATTTACCATGAGATAACCTCTTTAGAGTTAAAAATAGCTAAATTAGTCAGAACTATATATTTTATATGGCACACACATTGTTTCAGAGCATACAAAATGAAGAACTTCCAAATTCTTTTTATGAAGCAAATATAACATACCTAAACCTGATAAAAATAGCACCAAAAAGAAAAGAAAGAAAAGGAAAATTATAGATCAGACCAACGTGACTTATTTTCGTAGATTTTCGTAGAAAAATCTTAAAAGAAAATTTTAACGAACACACTTTAAAGCCACATTAATAAAATAATGAATATAATACACCGTGAACAAGTGGGGTTTATGTGAGGAATTCAAAGATTAAATATTAGAAACTATATTAATATAGTTCATCATATTAATAGGTGTAAGGAAAAAAATCCACATGATTGTTTCTCGAGATGCTAAAATTCCTTGACAAAATTCAACATCCCTTCCTAACTAAAATTCTTGAGAAAATATCTCCTTATAATGATAATAGATATCTACCTCCATCCTAAAGCTATCATCTTAATAAATGTGAAATTCTAGGGACATTCCCAACAAGATCGGGGACATAGAAAAGATGTCCACCACCCATGACCACCTAACATCATTCTCAAGGTGCTAGCTAAGGTAATTTAGACTAGAGAAAACAGTCATAGGCAAATGGAAATGAAAGGAGAAATAAAATGATCTCTGCTTGCAGAGACATAATGGTATACCTAGAAATCGTAGAGAATTAACAATTAAAAAACTCAATAAAAGAATTCAACAAGGCAGCAAGATGTAAGGTTAACATGAAAAGAATCAGCATTCACACACATAAATAACCATTAGGGTGTATAATGAATGAGAAAACCAAATTTACAATAGAGAGGATACAATAAAATACTTAGTAATAGAGTTATCTCATTTAAAAAAATATGTCCACATAAAATTGTATGTGTCCACAGCATCTTCATTCATCATAGCCAAAAACTGGAAACAGCTCAGATGCTACTGGCTTGCATCATGGATAAACACATTTCAGCACCTTGGTACAATGGAATACGACTCAGCAAGAACAAGGAATGATTTAATGATTTGTACAGCAACACGGAGGCATCTCACAAGCAGTTTGCTAAGTGGAAGAAGCCAGACTGAAAGGCCACTTACTGCTTAACCACATTTATATGAAATTCTATGGAGGCAGACTACGGTGGCAGGAGGATCAGTGCTTCTCAGGGGCCAGGGCGCCTGAGAGGCACGAGAAAACCTCTGGGGGTAAAGAAGCTGTTTTATAACTTGATAGTAGCGGGTGTTACATAACAGTCTACATTTGCCGAACTCATGGAATTGTACCCTAGGCTTTGTTATGCATAAATTATACCTTGTTAAAGCTGATTTAAAAAAAATAACTTTACTCTTCACGAGAGTAGCTCTTGTTCTAGAAGTTTCCAGAAAGCCAGCAAAGGCCACCCTGGAGTAAAGCTGAAGTAGAAAAACAGTAGCTTCATACAAAATAGCTTTGTGGGGTGTCAGGATGTAAACTAGAGGTTTTCAGGCAGCGAACTTGGTGTCACCTGGTCTTTTCTTCTGGATTCACAAGTTTTGAGTTTCTTACCACATCAGGTAAAGCTCCGAGCAGTTGGACAGAAATGGAGAGAGCGGAGAACAGCACATAACCACTTTCCTCAGGGTACCAACTACTTGTTTCACTTGTAATCGTCTCTTCTTATTTCATCTTGCTTGCCCTGCGTGTTTGCCTCGCAATCGGTGGATGCAGTGAGGGACAAGAACAGGCGGGATCAGGACTAGGGGTTTGTGAGCACGTGTGCACCTGCAGACCTGTGTATGTGCCTGGAGAGCTCCATTTCCTCTTCTCTGCATCTCATAAATCCAGGATGATTTCTTGTCCTTATGGAACCATATAATCCTGGTTTTATATAATAAAACTCTTGACCTGGAGCAATTTTCTCTCATTCTGGTCTCAATGCCAAACCCCAATGGAGAAGAAAAGAGGGAAAATTGCTTTTCTGCATAATTGGTGACTCCGCACACATACACACACATTCTTTCATTTTTTCATTTTTTTTATTTTTTAAAGATTTTATTTATTCATTTTGACAGAGAGAGAGAGACAGCGAGAGAGAGGGAACACAAGCGGGTGGAGTGGGAGAGGGAGAAGCAGGCTTCCCGCCGAGCAGCGAACCCGATGTGGGGCTCGATCCCAGGACCCTGGGATCATGACTTGAGCCGAAGGCAGACGCTTAATGACTGAGCCACCCAGGCGCCCCTCTTTCATTTTTCTAAAAGTAGGCTCAGTGCCCAGCATGGAGACTAATATGGGATTTGAACTTACAAGACCTGAGCTGAGATAAAAAGTCAGATGCCTAACCGACTAAGCCACCCAGGTGCCCCTCATATGTTTTAATATAAGCACTGCTGCTGCCTATTGGGAGTCCGACTTTCTTGACAGTACCAGTCTGAGAGTGAACTACTTTGTTGCATAACAGACTTAATTCTGGGGTTCAGTTTCCCATGCTTTTGTCTCCTGGCTGTCTCCTTCCCACTTGTCCCAGTACCAGTGGCGCTGTAAGGAATTCCAAACAGCACCCTTCCTTGACTGCCCCTTCTTTTTTATCTAAAGAATTAAATTAAGACCTGACACGAAAACTTGAAAGAAAAGGGTAGTCTAAGTAAATGTCTAATTTACGGTATGGATTACTCCTCCTTAGTCTTTTCCTTCCCATGGTTGATTTGAATGTGATCATGTCTGTCTTAGGCTATCTCTTTGCTTCATTGTGTAGAGCTTTCTAGCTTGGTGTTGGTGTTGCTATTATTATTGCTGTTATTGTTATCTATTTAATGATAGTGGGGAATTGGGGCACCACGTGGCTCAGTCGGTTAAGCGGCTAACTCTTGATTTCGGCTCAGGTCATAATCTCAGGGTCCTGGGATTGAGCCCCGCATTGGGCTCCATGCTCAGCGGGGAATATGCGTGAGGATTCTCTCTCCCCCTCCTCCTAACCCCCACACCCCTGGCACTCACATGCTCGTGTGTGCGTGCGTGCTCTCTTTCTCTCTCTCAAATAAATAAATAAATCTTAAAATAAAAAAATAGTGGGGAACCGGAATTCAAGCTTTGATATTATTTCCTTCCATCTTTTCACCCTCGATTTAAGAATAAAACATCAGTATAAGTAAAAAAAGAGTGGATCAAGTCTAAAAATATGACAAGTAAGCATATCCGGTACCATAATATCAAACACGAGGAATCCTGCTGTTATGAGTTTGCAGTTTGCAAAGTGGATTATAGCCCTGTATCTTCTTCCCAGTGATCAGGTAGCAGGGGGATTCGCCCTGGGAAATGAGGGAAGGAAATGAGGGAGGGATGTCCTAGAATTTTATCCACTCTAACCTTGGTGAGCATTAACTTTCACCTCAAAAATATCTTCCATGAAAATGGTTTCTATAACATTTGCCAATTTTAATATATATCTCTTTTTACACAGACAAATGAGGAACCAATACACCCAGTTAATCCCAATCACTATTAACCAAGGTGTCGGTGACCTAGAGTGTGTTAGCACTTTGGATTACGAACACACAAGAATTGAGATTTGAACAGAGGGCCCTACATGTAAGAGAAATCAAGCATAAGACTTGTGTCAAACACAATAAATTCCCCACTTTTTAACTTATTGTTAAAATTCTATGATTCAACCTATTTTTTAAAATCAGATGAATATAATATTTAACTTACAGAATTTGGAGTCAGCCAGAGTTTGAATTCCAACTGTAGCCCAAAGTAGGTAACCTTAGGCAAGTCACCAAACCCTCTCTAAGCCTCACCATCCTCATTTGCAAATCGAATTTAACAATAATACTGATTTCAGAGGGTCACTGAGGGCATTATATAAACAACAAATATGAAATAAATATTGATTAAATGAAATAATGCATACCAAATGCCTAGTACATATTAAACCATTTTCTAATTTTCTCAGGTGTCTGGAATGATTATTTGAAGTGTCTGGTTTGCCTCTGGTGGACTGGAAAGTTAAGCCCAGAGATTTTGAAAGGAGAGGCCATTCCCTTCCCTCACACCGTATCCCCACTCTCTTCCTCACCCCTGCACAAAGGCCAACGTGGTGGCTGCCTGGAGGTGGGGAGAGAGAATGGGCACTGTGGTCAGGACTGCCACATGGATGGGTCCAGTCACTGCCAAGCTGCAGGGGCTTCACTTTCCTTTATAATCCACATGACTGCCATTATCCATGTCCTCTTGTGGGAGAGTGGCAGTCCCTGCATGATCTGCTGGGCTTGATCAACAGTGCTGAGACCTGGGGCTTTCCAAAGGCCCAGTGAAGGGATATTCCAGTCCCCTTTCTTTCCTGCCTTCAACTTTTCAAGGTCTGGAGCAGTCGAGTTCCCTTGGCTTGCCTACAGTGATTGTACAGCCATGGGAAAGCCACTGGAAGAGCAGATAGGAAACACCAGGAAAGGCAGGTGTCTGGATACAACCAGGGCATAATTTATTTGCCAGGGAGAATTATTTTCTTTTTACATCACTTTAAAGCGATTGGAAAATCAGCTGCTGGTCCAGATTCCATTGTATAGCTCATCATTATATACAAACATCTATGTAGAGAAGACATTTTCCTTCTAAGTCAGACAATGGAAGGGTTTCTAGCTTGACTTGGAGTGGAGGGTGTATAAAAGGTGGTAGGGGAGAGAAGGATGCACCAGATGATAGAAAGTCTTTGGTGTCTGAGTGACAAGGCTGGATGTGGCCCACAATGATGGAATGTGTAACCAAGTAAGTAGGCAGAATGCCCAAGAGTAATTAAAGATATGCCTAGGCTGGGGCCCCCTCTACACCATAGACTCATTCTTGCAAAGTCAAACATCAGTGGAAACTTCAGAGATAAGATCATTTTAAGTATGAAAACACAATTCACTATTTAAAAGATCCCTTTGCTAAAGATGAATTCTTACTAAAATTGGAATAATATTATCTCATCCAATTTACTGGCTCATAGTTTTAATTTTGTGAGGATCTGAATGTAGGGCCCTTATGATAATATTGAATGGACTGAGCTTGTGGGTTGGTGATTGCCTGTCACAATCCATCAATCATCCATCAATCCATAGTACCAGCACAGCACCCTGGGTGCTGATGGTTCCTCCAACATGCTGGGCACTTTCTTGTGTTAGGGCCTTGGCTCTCACCTTCCCTCAGCCTGGAATGCTTTACTTCCACATATCTACTCTCTCATCTGCCCCCCTCCTTAATATATTGTCCTTAATGAGATCTACTGGGACTAACCAATTTTAAAATGCAACCACCCCATTTCTTGCAGTCTGAGTCTTCCTTGCTCTGCTCTACTCTCTTCTTTCTAAAGCACCTACCACTTTTATATACTATATATTGTACATTGTTTGCTATTGTTTACTGTCTACCTCTCAAGGGCAAGGATCTTTGGTTTGTTCATTAATATAACCCCAGAATCTAGACCTAGCACATAGTAGGTGTTTCATAAATATTTCTTGAGTGAATAAATGAATGAATGGTTTCTAGAGTTTCTACAGTTAACACAAAGTCTTTAGGTCCCATTTTTTTTTAGTTCATCCTTTTAGTGTCACACAGACTATGCTGCTTGATGGACACATTCATGACTCACACCACTGTCCCACTGCAGGGGTGGCACAAAGATGCATAGGACTTGGAGTCCAGTCCTGGACTTGCCAACTGTATGGCCTCGGGCCTCCATCTCTTTATCTCTACAAAGGAAACAATGACTTCCTAAGAGTGTTTCTTTGGGGAAAAATGAATTGATGTAAGTGAGTGTTCGTACACCACAAGATGGAATAGGGATATGTTTTCATATTTAGAAGCCTATGGGGTTTTGAACTGCAGTTTTCACTGTTCATAAAATTTTTTGGCGTGGTTTGCTGATTCATGCATGGGTTAGACCTCACCCATAATAATACTGCACCTGCACTGATGATCTACAAGGTATCTGCTAGGCAGGTGTAGATAACTGTTCCCTCACTTAGCAAGTTTCAGATCATTATCCCACTTTACAGGCAAAGGAAAGAAAGTTCCCAAGTTGCCAGACCACGTGGGTGGTGAACAGCAGGGCTGAGATCCAATCTGTGACTATATCTGAAATGACCATCCATTTGGTCACATTGCTTGTTCCAGCACCTGACTCCACCCTCTAGTAATACATTCTATTCCTCCTCGTCCTCCTGCCTCTCTACCCACTTTCAAACACTCACATGCGTGTGCACTTTTGCCCTGGCTACCCTGACGCCAGTGTCTATAACGTGGTGTAACACCTGATTTGCTGAATCACCAACTCGCAGCCCGGAGATGGCTATCCGGCAGCAGCATCTCAGTTCACCTTGGTTCTTTTCCACTTTAATCCTCCTTAAGGGTCAGAAAAAGCTCACTTAAATTCTGAGTCATGCTTTTCCACATTCTATGAGGGTAAATGATGGGCCCTAATAGTATTTGGGAGAGTCACAGAGACCTCTAGATCTATCCCATGCAAATGTGAGGTAATATCACGGATCTGGCCGACTGTCCTTGACCAGAGGTTTTAATGATTAATTTACCTTCCCGGAGGAGAGATCTGATGCCAACAGAGGAAATCAGGAGACCCGGGCTGGGCAAGAGAACTAAGGGGATCTTTGTTTTGTCATCGAGCCTGTAAGTCACGTGCTGACAGATGTCACAGTCCTGCCTGGGTCCCTGCCCATAAAGAACTGACAATATACAGCGAACTCACAGTCTACTTGCCTGATGTAGGAGAAATCATTTATTCCTCTCTTAAATTCCTCCTGTTTTCTCTCCCCAGGCTTTAGGAACGACCCAAGTGGCAGAAGGGAGCAGGGAGAGGAACAGGGTCTGTGCTTTGGCAAAACTTTGAATCATACCCAGTTTGATGAATGGAAACTCCTCACTTGTGCTCTGATGGGGTTTTAGGACAAAAGGCCTCTCCTAGGTGGAAGCTGTGGGTTCAGTCTCCACCTGTAACCCCCTAACTTCAAGATCCCTTGCAAGGGAAGGTCAGATTTCCAAGGCTGGAAACTTGACTGAGGCTCCTGGGGGGAAGGAAGGAGAAACGCATGGCCTGTGCCTATGTCCTGTCATCGGGCTTGTGAGTCAGCATGCCTATGGCCTGGGATCTATGCTAGCAGCATTACCCATCCAGGCTGGTGCCAGGCGCATGGTGTGCCCAGCCTCACAGCTCTGAGTGATCTGTGCTGGGTGAGTCAGAGACAACACAGACAGGAAAGATCCATGAATTTGACTGGTGCAGCCCTAGGTCTGTGACTCTGTAGCTGAGGCTGGGTCCCTGGTGGGGACTCTTGGTGATCCTCATGGGGTTGCTGAATGCAAGTCTGGAAGGGCTCTTGGAAGGACATGGGGTCTGGGCCCCTGCCGCTGAGCAGAATCCCCGCCAACTCATCCAGGCTGAAAATCCATCTTGGTCCTTTGTGAATGAAAAAAAGAAAACAAAATCATTTCTAATATTAAGGCCAAACACACAAGATGGATCTGGCAGGTCCAACTGAAATGAACCTTCCACACTCTGAAAGGATTGGCTTCATGGTCTCGGAGCAGTGGGGGTGCCAACACATTGTCATCATGACTAGAATGTACAGAGAAAATGCCCCTCCCGCATGTTGTCTGCAACTAGTGTGGTCTAACTCTTGCCCATCATCTTCCTCTCTGGGCTCGCAGGGGCTCCTGGGCTGACTTGGCCTCCCTCAGCTCCTGCCACTGCTAGAGACACCTTAGTATGGCCATGACTCCCTTTCATTCACCCCCTGCCCTGGCCGATCACTCTGCTCTGTGCTACCCCAGTGAGCCAGGCTTCCAGCTACAGGTAGTTCCCAAATCCAGCACACAGGTGTTCGGGGAAGCTCAGGGAAGTTAGATCTCAGGAACCTCCAGCCTGCCCACCCTGTACTTAGCACACATATTCACTGAATCCCCAGATGGGAAACAGGGTCAATAGTCACCCTCTGCCTTTGATGTTTCCTTTATTTATCATCTTCTTCTCTGCCTGATGAACTTCTATTGCCGTGCATTCATTCAACAAATATTTACCAAGTACCTATTATTCAACAAGCTTAAATGTCATGTCCCTCAGAAAGTTTTCTGCGACTTCCCTAAAAAGAGCTGGTCACTTTCCTTTCTGTCTTTCCATGCTACTTTATTTGGGCACCCAGTTGTGTCTTTTGTATATGTTGCAATGATATATCACTGTTCTTTTCTATCCTGTAGACCCATGATGTTCCTGCTTAAGGGGAGAATCAGTGTGTAGCTTTGTACCACTAGTATCTGGCACCCTTGGAATGTTTACTGATGAAAGTTAATGAATGGAGGGGTGTCTCGGTGGCTCAGTCGGTTAAGTGTCTGTCTTAGGCTCAAGTCATATCCCAGGATCCTGGGATGGAGCTCCGCATCGGGCTCCCGGCTCAGCGGGGACTCTGTCTCTCTTTCTCCCCCTGCTTATGCTTTCTCTCTGTCAAATAAATAAATAAATAAAATCTTGAAAAAAATCTTGAAAAAAAATTAACAAATGGAAACAAAATGATAAACTTAAATGTGGGGCTTATAATACTCAGGGAGGTAGCATGCTTTTTTGTGGTTAAGGGAATGGGTCCAGAAGTCAGACTGCCTTAGTTTGAATCCTGGCTCTGAGATTTACTAGCAGAATGATGTGAGGCAAGTTATTTAACTACTCTGTACCTCGATTTCCATACCTGAAAAGCAATGATCATAATACCTACTTCATAGTGTCATTATGAGGATTAAATAAAAGAAGCCAGAAAAAAGTATTTAGAATGTGTCAAGCATATAATATGTCCTCACTAAATGGTAACTTTTGTTGCTTGTTATTCTTTCTCTGTGGATTTGATTCTTTTTGGTTAAATGCTTGTGCATTTGGATGGGCTGTTGCATGGGTTTAAGATGCGGGGGACTGAGAAAACTTCAGGTTTAATTTTCCATGAAAAGCAGAGAGGAAAAGTCAATGAATTTTAAGCTTTGCTTTCATTCTCCCCAGTTAGACACGAGCTGCACTCCTTGGCTTTATAAGGACTCTGGTGGAACAAGAAGGATGCTGGAATATGGCCAAATGTAGCTGTGAGGGGAATTTCTAGCCAAAGAAAATATAGTTGAAGGGCAAAATATGTCATCAAACAGGAAAAAAAATCCTGTGCTTTTCTTATTGAAAAAAAAAAAAAAGGGTAGATTGGGACAAGTTCTGCTACATTAACTGCTAAGATACCCAAGAGATAAATGACACTTTTGGGGAGCTGGTGGCATTTCCTAGTCTGGAGACATATGATTTTGAGACTACTTAGGTAATCTTCAATTTGGCCTGACTTCTCAATAAAGTTTTAAAAATAAATGTTGAAAGGCCCTTCCTCTTAGGGTCCATCAGGTAACTTGGAGCTGTCACTCAGGCTGTACCCTTCTTGTTCAATGTCACACCTTTGATAATAACTCTTTGCAGAACTTTTGGAATCAGTCAAATGAGTCAATAAAAAAGTGCCCATAAACCAGGGAGATCACTTATAGTGATATTGGTTATGAGAAGGAGCCCCGAAACACACAAAATGCTGCCCCAGATTACCAGCACATGGGGGAGAAGGGCTTGTGACAGCCTGGGGGGCTTTGGGGAGGAGCGCCAGGTGGAAATATGACTGGGAGAGCAGTGGGAGGGGGAATTTGGAGAGCTCGGCGAAGTGAAGTCTAGACTTGCTTGTACCCCTCTGACTGCCTACTTCTCCTTTTCTGGATCTTTGGCTTTTCCTGGGTTTCGCATTGGTGGGTTTTCATTTTCCTCCTGGTCTCCTTCTTCCCCTCTTCCTGTCTCACTTTCTTATGAACTGAGGCTGCCTTTGATTTGACAGTGACAGGACAAAAGTTTAGTTCTGTCTCCAGGTTCAGGGAACTTGAACCAGTGCTGGACAGCCTCTTTTCTTCCCTGCAGATCTACCACTATCTTTACACTGCCCTGTACCCTGGGGGCTGATCTGTGTGCCCCTCACATATGGGGAGTCCTGGAGGGAGGTTGGAGGTCAGGAGCCAAGAAAGCCTGGGGTATTTATTCTCCTAGCTCCTTCCATCAGGAGAATCTCAAGGATGTCCTGTCTGGTGGTCCTCCCCATCCAACCTGGCTACTCCAGTTTCAGTAACCCCTCCCTCTCCATTCCCCACATCCCTGAGCTGGGGTGCTCACACACCAGAACCTAACTCTTTGAGAATGGCCCCTTCATTAAACTCTCCTCAAATTATCCTAATTTGAGTGTGTCACCTATTTCCTGCAGGGGCAAAAATCAACAGGAAGCTTGTTCACAATTCAGATTCCTGGGTACCGACCGCAGAAATTCTGAATGGAGAGTAGGTCCAGAGAGGCATCTACGTTTTTAACAAGTGCCTGTTTCTGATTCCAGTTGTCCAAGGATGACTTTGAGAGAGACTTGACCAGACTCTGTCGAACTGGACGTCCTCCAGATTTAGTCAAATGGTAAGAATAACGCAGCCCCCATAGTTCCCATTGTTCCAGCGTCTCTTCTGAGAAGTCCAAATTTTTGTATGAGATCATTATGAGCTAAGTTGGGAAAGGCAGGGAGATTTCTAAACCAAGTCCTGGAGTCTGTGGGAGGGCTTCAGTAACCAGAACCATAGAATTACAGAGTATCAGTGAATGCGACATTGAGCTTCTCAACACCTCATTGATTTATGCTGGCACGGTTTACCTGTAGCCGAGGGCCCCTGAAGTTTATTTGTGTTGATTGCACCATCTCTAATAATATAGAGAGATGTAATGGATGGCAGATGCCCAAATTTGGAATTAAAGAATTCTGTCCATGCAAGTCAGCCATCCATGCCACTAGTCCAAGCTAACAGTTGTTAATTGCACAGTGTTACAAGGAGGAACTCAGCCAAGGAGAAAAACCAGAAAACTAATGAACTGGTATCAGGAAAACACCAAGGAAGACAGCCAAACATCCAGAGAAAAGTCCAAAACCTCTCTGTGATCTTGAAATCGTGTGGACTTTCCGTTTCAGGAGCCTGATCTGTTTTGAATTTATCAGGTGCATTCTTGGAACATGACTATTTCAAATATTTAGGATAATATTTGTTTAGGCAGCAGGGTAGACAACAGAGGAGGTTGGGAAAGAACATTGCTTCTTCTGAGAACTGTAACCTTTTGCTGCTTCTCCGGTTCATTTCTTAGAAGAGTAGCTCAAAAAGAAGGGGCCAGTTCACATTCCCCTCCACAAGGCCATGCTACAGGAGCAGGTCCCACGACTAGTGCCTGCCTTAAAAGTCTTAAAGCAAGAATCTGGTTGCAGATTCCCCTTCAATATCATCTAATTTAAGTCCTTTGTTCTTGCCAAATCATATGAAAGAAAAGCACCCCCAAATAAACCAATGTGCAATGACATAAATGAAATACATGTTCTCTTGGCACTCTGTTTCCTGCTATCGATGACTCATTAATCCCATGGTCGCTCTAGAAGAGCAGAGCCTAAGAGAAAAAGGATGGACTATAGTGTCAAAACCTTGATGCTGCCACTTCCTTTAAGAAACTTATTTCATGATTCTCATTCTGTGTTTCCTCATTAGCAAAACTAATAAGACCAGGAACCTCATAAGATATAATCATTAATCATATTAATATATCTAATCACAGCACAGTACCTATTATATAGTACTAGGTTCTCAATAAATGAGAGTGGTCATTCTTGTTACTCTTCTAGAAGCTCTAGTTAAGCCCCCATTGCCTTTTTCCTTCCTATTTGTCAAAGCCCCAGGTCAGAGACACTGCAGCTAAAAGGACACTCTTGCTTCCAAGAAAATGAAGATCCTAAATGTGGGAACTTGCCCTGGGACTGAAGCTCAGTGACCTGACAATCCATTCTGAGAGATCCAGATTCTAGGGTAATTTCTCCCCGCACAGGAAACAGTCTCATCAATGACTATCACACCTCTCACTGACTCCAATTTCCTCGGTACCACAGACTTCTCCTTCCTCAGTGGAAAGTCAGGCCAGACTATAGACCCAGTCCATTAAAATTCAATGGCTCTGTCTCATGGGCCAAGAGAAGTGGGTGAAGCCAGACAGTCTGTGATTCAACAGAACTCCTTTGCATAAGCTTTTCTTTGGGGGAAGCTGTAAAATCACTAAACCTATTTGCTTAAATGCTGGTGGAGCTTGTAACTTTTGGAGTCATCCCTGTTGTCATTCTCTAACATATTTTCTGAATATATATGAAACCACCCAGAAGCTACTGAACTCAATCCTCATCAATGTTGGTTCATCAGTACCTTATCCTAAACCACTACCTGGGCCTATCTAACAGTCATGATTTTGGATCATTTGCCACCTAACTATTCTAGCAAAGCATCTATGTCCTATTATTAACATTAACATCTATCCATCCATCCATCCATCCATCCACCCATCCATCCATCCATCTACCCATCCATCATCCATCCACCCATGCATCCATCCATCCACCAATCCATACATCCATATTAATAAGCTCTCACTACATGTGGGTGTTCTTTTGAAGCAGGAGCATGAGGAGACCTGGTCTATTGGAAGAAACATGAAAGTATCAGATTGGGGCTTAAGCACTTGATCTTGGTGGCCTTTATCTGTCCCAAAATAGCTAATTCCTATGGAATGCAGAATCGGTCCAGCACCAATTGAGCCATTGGAAATGTATCTTTTGTTCCCACTGGTGGTACTAAGCAGAGCTCTCCTCGAGCCTCTCAAAGTGCCAGAAGACCTGGGAGTGCCTCACTGTAGTTCCCCTCTCTCTGATTGCATGGCTTGAGGATAAAGAAGACTTTGTAAATCAATTTCCCCTCATTGTCTGTGTAATTTAAATTTTTCATATTTTTTTTTCTCTTAAAGCAAAATGTAGGTACATACTTCCTTTCAAGAAAAGGTGTATTGCTTTCTAGAAGCAGTAACATTTAAGAGAAAATCAAACCTCTGGCTGGCTCTGCCCAAAGGTTCCTAGTGGACCTTGACCATTTTATCTCAGGGGGAGGAATGTGTAGAATCTATTTAGTCAAGAGCAGAAGCGGGAGGGGGGGGTGTAGTACTTTCCCCACACAAAGGCAAGAAGTGAATCCTCCTGGAGTCTCCCTTAGTCAGGCCAGGAAAATCATCAGTGACCCTTGGGCAGAGCAGGGTCTTTCCATTGGCCTGTTTAGAAGTCCAATGCGCTATCCATTGCGCTACGGAGCCACCTTCCATTGGCCTGTTTAATTTTGCTCTAGCATCACATGATTTATCTAGAGGCTAAAGTTCCTGTTGAGATCCTCGGCCATTTCCATAATTATACATTTATTTTAAATTCACTCTGCAGACCTCTCCAAAACCCATAATTTTAACTTGAGAGTCTTCTGTTTTCTGTCTGCAGGTTTATATTTTACTGTTTTATGCTACAAAGTCAATTTCCCTTTAATTATGTTTATGCTGTGATAAATTACTTACTTTTAGGATCTTCAAGACACTCACTATGTTTTTCTGTCTCTACCAGAGCATCCTAAAGGAGGTGTTTATAACATCGGAACCCAAATTTTGCCCACTTTTCTTCTTGACATCACAACTGGGTCAACATTAACAAAGCAGAGGTCTCCATTTCAGAAAGGAGAGTAAGCTCCTGATGAGAGCATGTGCAGACCCCACAGAGCTATATTTCTAGTCATAGCTCAGAGTCATAAGTGACAGCCAGGGAGGAGAGAGCTGGAGCAGTGCATAAAATGCCTTTTCCACCAGAATTCTTTCATGTTTATTGATGCTGAGGAAGTGATTATAATTAGTGATGACTAAGTAAGCACTATGAAAGAATTTACTATTAACTTGTAATTCTGTTACTACTATTACCACCACCATTAATGGAAGCTGTGTTGAAGGAGGAAGAGGACATAGCTTGGGTGGGAGGTGGGGAGGAAATTGGGTGGGCTGGTACTACTGAAGGCAGCCTGACAGACATCAGACCATCAACTGTCTGTTTAAAAGGAAATGTGTTGACAACAGAGCAGACATTCGGGAAAGTGCTTGCTATGTGCTGGGCTCTGTTCTAGGTTCTTTACCTGCATTATTTCATTGAATGTTTACACCAGTCTATGAGATAGGAACTATTATGATCTCTTGGGATAAATAAATGACTGTCACATTGCATATGGAATTGTGATATTACATATTTAAAGTGATATTGCATATAGATTCATAAAGGTTGATATTACATGTAGATTGCATAGAGGGTGCATTCAGACCAAGCAGGACCATCTGTCAAGATGGCAGCACTCACTTGGAAACTGACCTTTCCCTGAGCTCCTAGTAACTAGTGGCCTAGTTTAGAAAGTAACCTTGTACCTCTGCGAAGAAGAGTGGGAAACAAAACTACTGGATACTTACAGAAAAACAAAACAAAACAAAGCCTCAGAAGGGATAGCAGATCTCAGAATGGCATCTGAAATAAAGGTTAAGTGTTTGACCCCACCCTTCCCCACACCCACCCCAGGAAGCAGCAGGTAGGGCTCTTCTTACAAGGGAGAAGGAAGAGGAAGCAACCATCTATGTGCTGTGGGTGCTGAGGAGAAGGAGACCCCAGCCTTTAATAATCACTCAACATAGCAGAGCTGGCATACATTAGGAACTCCATAAATGTTCCTTCCCTTATTTATTTGGTAAGGTGCAAATGATTTGACAGTAAAGTGTACCTTTTTCTGAATTCATTTAAAGACCTATTTTTAAGAACAGATTTTGCTAAATTGGAAGGAAGAGAGATCTTGGGGATACCTGGCTCCTGGGGCTGGAAGAAGCAAATACTGCAGGGAAGATGAAGCATAGGGGAAGAACACAGTGGGGTACTGAAGCGATACCTCCCACAATCTTCCCAGTATTGTTTAGGGCAGCCCTGGGAACAGAGGGATGGGGCAAAGGGATGCTTGCCGCAAGCTACAGACCTGACCTGGTGGCCACATCCTCATGTTAGTGCCAGAGCAAATAATATATTCTTATTTACATACTTCATGTAGTTCTACATGTTCCTTTAGCAGGAAAGCTATTGACAGTTCTGCCAACTGAGTGGCCATCTTGGGGGTAACTTGGGGAGATATGCAAGTGCATTTGGGTTTTCAAATTCTCCCTGATTGTTGCACAGTATGGGAAGGTATAAAATGTGGATGGCAGCAAATATTTGAATCTTCTCAAGATAATCAGGAGCCTCTCACCCTTCACACAATCAGAGTCTCCTTCCATATTGTGCTGTCTCTCAGAAGTTATCCTTCTGCAACCCTTACGTGGCCCCACGTGTACATCAATAACCAATAACCTTCTCAACAGCATTTACCCATTAGCCAATGACTGTGGTCTAAAAGGGCTGATACTGCTTTCACCTTCATAGCTCTGGTGCCTGGCACAGTAAAGGTATTCAAAGTGTCTGTTGAACTCTTAGGTGATTTTACTATTCTCAGAAATGTATGTCAAAATATTCATTAAAAAGTTTCAGCCCTGTAACTAACATTGGGTTAGATACAGTAGGAAGATAAAACATGTCCTCTACATGCAATGCTTACATGTATTGTTTGATACATACATGCATACAATGCATGACGGTAAGACATGTCCTCTACGTACAATGCATGTATTCTTAAGGTAGATAAGAGCAAGGTATGCTAAAATACGAAAATTAGTCATCTATATATAATCTGTGTTTCTCAACCCCAGTCATATGTTGGAATCTCCTGTGAAGCTTTATAAAACCACAGATGCCAATAGCTCACCCACAGAGATTCTGATTAGGTCTGTCTGGTCAGGGTCTATATTTTTTAAATAGTCCCCAGGTGATTCACATGAGCATCCAGGATATGAATCACCATAACAAATGCTAAAGAATATAATTAAAAGAAATACCAGTGAGAACCAGAGTGGAAAGAAAAACCTTATGGCACAATTGGAACTTGCTTTGAACCTTGAATCATAGAGGATTTGGATGCACATCATTGAAGAGAGCATTCTGACTAGGTAAGTAGGGGGAGTGTGGGTGAAGGCAAAGTGGAGAAAGGGAGTTGGAAATCAGGTTGATACATATTGGAAGAATGGTGCAGAGGTCATGGCCAGCTCTGTCTGGAGTGGTACCACCTGGCTGCATGATGGCAGAAGGAGCAGTCTTAGTGAGCAAAGGAAACACAGAAGGAAAGTATGCCCCACGCACAAGCCTGGGAAGTACTTTGTGTCCATCAAACAGCTGTGAGGGACTGCCAAAATGGCCTGTAAAAAGGTTAAGGCAGACAAAGAAATGCCTGTGCTCTGAATTGAAGATTCCATTAAGACTCTAACAGGAAAGGTGAAAACCCAGGTTTGGGGTCCCAGGTTCTTGGAGCTCTTACTCCCATGAGCTTCACCTTCATGGTTGAGAGTTTCTCTGCCCTTCCTTAATTTCCAGATTGTCAGGTTTCTTCTCCTTGGTGGCAAAATCTTTTGCCTTTCTGCTTCCTTTAGAAGGAAATAAAGAAGCTGGGTGGGGTTGAGGATCAGGGTTAGGGGAGGTAGAGTGGAGGTTCGAGAAGATGAACCAAACATATCTTAAATGAAAAATGCTCTAAGTGGAGGGTGAAAGGGTGGATATGCCTGATTCCTATCTGTTAATATGCAAAACAAGGTAATAAAAAAGAGGTGTAGAGGCTACCCAAATGGTCAGGTCAGAGTGTTGAGGATACACAGCAAATTTAGTGAGCATACTTATGATGCACATTAAGGATGGTTTCATTGCATGAAGTGCCTTGAGCAGCACATATGGGGACAGGGCAGAAAATTATGGAAAAAGCAGATCACCAGAACAACTCAAGATACCCTGATATTTTATTGATTTCCTCCATCAACTGCTTGTTTATTTCTGTACACCAACTGTGGGCAAATAAAGAGAACCAAGCAAAAACAATTATTATAAGAAAGAACTCACAGAAAATTAGGAGGTGAGATCCCCTGGGTCCCCAGGATCATGAGACATGCATTTGTGTTATGTCTGCCCAACAGTGGAACTATTTATTAGAGGGTGGAAAATAGCAGCAAGTGAGACCTAAAGAGTTTGCCCCGAGACTAGCAGACAAGAAGAACAACAGTTTCCCAGGAAAGCAAGATGATTCCAGTTTAACTCATCCAACAGAAGTCTGCCAAGAATGAGGCCAGACACCCTAACTTCATCTTGGAGGGAGCTGGATGATGTCCCATCCCCAAGGTACCAGCTGCTGTCATGGGGGCCCTGCCAGAGTCACTGTCTACAGGCTTTGGCAAGGCACACTCCGTGTCTGTTTGGGGTGAACGGCCATCTGAATTAAGATGATGCTGGGGGTCCCCAGGTCAGCTTGGACATTCACCAGGCCCGCATGGTTGTGCATGTACTACAGATGTTTCAGCCTTCCTTTGTAGGCTCCTGGTCTCTACAGTCAAAAAAGATTCTCCCAATGAAGCCTGAACCACTGACCACTGGGCTCCCTGCCTGTCTTGATCCACCCTCACTCTTTATTGCTGGTGCTCCCCACGGGCCTCCTCCCTCTCTCTGGACTGCAGCTCTTCCAGGTAAGACCCCACTGTGATTACAGAGTGGTACACATAAGCTTCTCCTGGCGAGCCATGGTTGGCCTTTCTGGCCTTGGCTCCCATTTCAATGTCTCTTCTCTTGCTCTTGATGTACCCTCTCTTCTTATCAGAGTTGGGGACAATCTAGCACTGACTCTCACTCAGTTCCGAGGTCTGACTTCCTGTGGACAAACCTACCAGAGGCTGGCAGCCTGCCCTGACTTTCAAGAATTGCCTGCCCCCAATTCCCAGTGGGTCCCTCTCACCTTTTGGCATAACTTAACACTCGACTTGGAGTACCTGGTGCCAACTATTTAGCTGAATGAGAGTGTGGAAGGCTGAACTCCTTACATGTGTGCCTTCTCTGAACCTCTGCTGTTAGCTGGGCCTGCCCCACCTTGGTGGGTGTGTGTGGTGCTGTGTCTCGGTCCTTTCCTGCCGGCACTGGCCTGCTGCCAGGAAACCTCCACACCACCTGATAAATCCTGACACAAGAAGAGCCCAGATGGGAAAGTGTCCATCTCAGAGCTTATTGGGAATGTGGGGTGTTGGGGATGGCTGGTGCCCAGATCTTAACACACCCACTTTCTTTTCCTTGAGGATTCTGGTTGATAAAAAATATATTGCTAAGTGAGGATGATAATGTCAGTTTCGTTGAGGACTTTCTTTTACAGGTAGAATAGAGAATGTATGAGGGCTTCCTGCCTCCAACCAAGAGCTCAGCCAAGTCTGCCCTGCAGTGCTGATTTAGCCACCCAGTTCCAAGATGAAAAGCCAGAGAAAGCCTTCTCTGGTTTGGAGTGGTCCCACAAAGGGGCTGATCCACAGAGACTGAGATAATGGGACCCATTGCTCTGGAACATAGGCTGGTCCAAGGTAAACCAGAAGATGGGGGAGCCTGCATGGGCCATGACTCTGAACTCTTTAACTATGTGTAATAGGAACATAGCCAACAATAGTTGAGTTCTCATCAATGTCACCACTCGCATAAGTCATTCCTCCTCTTATTGGGTAAAAACGTTATGGGAATAAAGCAAGGCCTAGAAATTCCTACTCAGCCCTTCCCCAAATTGATGAAAGTGTTGGGGGAAGCATCTTCTGCTATGGGCTATGGGGATGACTTAGCTGGGTCAAATGACATATAAATAACAGAAATAGTCCTACCTCCTGTGCACTGTTGGTCTTCTGTCTTCCTCATAGGTGGCACTTTTCAGAGAGTGTGGCTACAAAAATCTCCATGCTATAGGTTGAAGTAAACTTATCATCTCTGCTGGTTCTATCCTTTCCAACTCCCAACCTGCACAGGTTCAAGCTGCCCCATGGGTCACTGGGCAATGGGCAGGCAGCGTACTCCTGATGGTGATGGACTGAGAACAAAATGACTTAGTGACAATCAGGCACAGAACATCAAGGGCACAAGTTTGACAGGCAAGTGCTTTTCTTTGTTCTCAAATCCTTTCTGCAAAGAAGCTTTCCTCCTGCACTCCTCAGTACAAATGTTCCATTCTGAGGCCAGAGAGACACCTGAGCTAGGCCAAGTTATTTGAGGAAAAGGTGATGCTGATGCTCTGGGGTTCAGTGGGTCACAGTGTGGGTTACAAGCAGCCTTAATGGGTGAGGAGTGGAGTCCTTGGGAAGACTGTCCAGGTCACCCTTCCCTTGACAGCCCTATGCCAGAGACTATTCAAGAGTTTCAGAAGAAGGCAGTTTTCCACCCGTTCACAGTTACTGGCTAACCTTCTGGAAACCAGCAGCCAGCCTGGCTCAGATCACTGGGCAGGAACTCAGCAGGTAGGGCATATAGCCTGAAAGATAATTCCTTTTAGGTCATTGTTTTGATTCCCGGTGAAATGGAAACTTCTTGAAAGTTATCCAGGCATTAGGAAGCCTGACTTTGTTTTAAACCTTCCAGAAGTTATCTCCAATAATCATCCGAATCTTGCCTGAAATCTCTCCTTCCTGGATGTCAGAACCCCTTAGCAAAAGGAAAATAGTTTCAGTTTTATGGAGTAGAGTGTTGCTACTTGCTGCCGCTTTCCTGTGGTTTAATCCTAGAAAGGCATCGATGCTGGTCAGTGCTTTCTCTCCTCTACTGGTTCTCAAAATGTGGTCCCTGAAATAGCAGTGTCTTTTTCTAGCTTGCTAGAAGGGCAAATACCCAGGCCCCACCCAAGACCTAGGGAATCAGAAATTCCGGGGGTGGAGCTCCGTACTGCGTGTTAATGAGTTCTCTAGGGTGATCCTTTTGTGTGTTGAATTTGAGAACCACTGTTCTAGGTCAACTGACCCTTTTTGATTGACTCCTACTACTTATTAGTTATTGGGTTCTGACATCCAGGAAGGAGAGTTTTCAGGCAAACTTTGGGCCAGAGACCAAACAATGATCCAATCTTGTTTAATATTTAATCAATACATGATTAATATTCAAGTCACTTTTGGAGGCCACCCTGATCGTTGGAATCCATGGCTAAACATGAGTTCTCTGGAAACTTACTTGTCACAAGGCCTCCCAATTATATTTTATAATCTTCATGTACTCTGGATTCTATAAAATAATTTGGTATCCTTGGCATGGTTCTCTATGTCAAATAACTCTGTACTGCTATTTCTATAATAAGATCCATTGAGAGAGGCATCGAATGCTTTGTTAACGATCTATCTTATTCACACTAATGAAATCCCCATTGTCCACCAAGATTGGAATGGTGTCAAAGAACGTCATTGAGTTTTTCTGAAAGTTCTCTTTGTTCCCATTACCCATAGCTCACCTATTTATACCCGGTGACCTCAGTTCTATTAGCTTTGGGTGCATTGTCTTGAAACTGGGTAAATGAAAGAGTTGTTCCCTTTAGGCTTCATCTTCAGCAGTTACCTCCCCTGTCAGAGATTTCCAGTAACCTCAGTGTGTCTCCAGGCAAGAGATGCCAGTAAAAACCAGCAGGGAGTGGAAAACTGTGCCTGATCCCAGAATTTTTTCTATCATCCTTGTTATACCTCCTGGCTCCTGACGTGGCATGTCTTACAATTCCACTCCTTCTCCAAAAGGGAAATAGCTATTTGAGCCCTTTTGGGTGAAGTTCTGTTAGCAGCCCATTTCTCAAGGCTGCCCATCTCTGTCTCCACAGATCAGAGAACATCTGACACATTTATAAGAGCTCCTATTCCTGACCATACTCACCTCTCACCTTGGATTCTGTTTCAGCAAAATCCTGATACTCTGGCTCAACATTTCTCAAACTTCGGTGTGCATCTGGATCACATGGGGGCTTGGTACAGTATGGGCTGTTGAGCTCCAACCCAGAGTTTCTGACTCAATAGATCTGGGATGGGAACTAAAGAATCTGTGTTTCTAAGTTCACAGGAATCTGCGTTTCTAAGTTCACAAGCAAGGCAGATAGTGCTGGTCCAGGGACAACATTTTGAGAACCACTGTTGTAGGCTTGCAATTGGCAATAATCTGGATTCTTTCCGATTATTGCAACACTGATGCCCTTTGATGCTCAATGCCACATTTCATCTATTCCTCTGTTTCATTCATTCCCTTTACAGCATAATATCTCTTACAAGTTGCCAGGCAAGTGGGATCTATTGTTTGAGTAAGCAAATTTAATATAACTCTCACCATCTCCTCATAACTTTTATTTGGTACAGTGAACTGACCCAGCTCCAGGAAAACAACCCACTTCCTGGCCAAAAGTAAAGTCCTTTGAGGATGTAAAAACCACATAGTATCTTTTAAAAACTTACTGCATCCCATGGTATTTACTGATAGACACCCAGACACATGTAATAGGATTATAGATCAGCCTCATTTAAGATAAAGTTTGCTGGGGGAGATCAGAATTGCTCCCTGTGGGACTTAAATTAGGTACAAAGCAATTAACTTTAAGCAACCAAAAAATTGGCTCTATAAAAATTCCATTTCAAATCAGCTCTTAACTACAATCTCATTACCAGTTACCTTCACTACATAAGAGACAAACTACTCTCTGGAGATGGAAAACGTGCCCTCCATTCTTGAGACACTTCCTCAAATATGGGAACTGTTGAGGCCTTACACCTGTCCTCTCCAAAGGGTCAGATATTTCTACAGACTTTCTGGCTTTTCACATTATTCTTACACCTAAAAAGATAAATCTTCCCATTTCTGAAAACAAATGTATTTGGGTTTCACTTCTAATGATGGTTCAGTTGTGCTATGTTAAATACATTTCATTTCATTTCTTTCTGAGTATGAGAATTTTAAGTAACTTTCAGTGAGAGCCAGGACATCAGATCAGTAGACTTTTTATTTTCACAAAGGATGTTTCCTTGCCTGGCATATGGTAAGAACTTTATAAGTGTTCATCAATCAGAACATTAACAGATCATTGATTCATTAACTGCTGAATTAATAAGTTAATAAAAGTTATTAACTTTGATATGTGATTATAAAATCAATGTAATTGTTTTAAAAATCAGAAATACAAGGGGTGCCTGGCTGGCTTCGTTGGTAGAACATCTTGATCTTAAATCAAGAGCAACTCTTGATCTCAGGGTCGTGAGTTCAAGTCCCACATTGGGCATAGAGTTTACTTAAAAAAAATTGAAAATACAGAAAAATATAAGAAGTAAAATAATCATCTAAAATCTTTACAACATGAAGCTAACTAATATTAACTTTTGAAACATTCTTCCTGTCCCATGTACCTATGTGTACAAATGTGTACATATCATTATAATAATATCATACACAAAATCATATCATATACAAAAAGGTGAGTTTTGTTCATTTTACTGTTAAGTCATTAGTAATTCATTACAAACATCATTCATGTCCACTTAAAATTCCAATAAGTGAATATCTTCACTATAATACTTCTACTATTGTCATAATAGGATGTGTCTAATATTATTTTTTGTGCCTAGATAAATATGTTTGTATAAAAATAGTAACTTCAGAGCTACTTGAATCTGAAGACCATGTGCTCATTTTTATGATTTTTGTAACAACTACATAATGATTGACCTACAGAAAGTGCTTGATCAACGTTTAGAAATTGAAATGATTGAAGTAGGAGAAGATCTGAAGAATACTGAGCTCTAAAATGATTCGCTCAGACAATGAGATACAAAGAGAATCATGTTGTTCCCTCTGCAGATAATAGAGGCTCTGCCAAGAGATGCAACATAGTATCTATGTTTCCAGAGTTGGGCATCACTGGGCATGGAAAGTATGAAGGAGAGATATTAGAACCAAGTTGCAATTCTCAAAAGTGTGAAGTACAAACTTGACAAAGAGACACCAGTGTGTGAGGTTTTGTTTTGTTTTTGTTGTTTTTTGTTTTTCTTTTGTGGAGGCAGATGGGAAAGGATTTCCTTAAATTTTGGAAAGGTAATTTCATTCCACTGTGATTAATTTTTTTAACTCTACTGTTGAATGAAGAATCATACCATCATACCTTCAGCTCCGTCTGGAGAATATCATCAGCCTAGAAATACTGCTGCCCTCTGATAACTTGAGGACGTAGCTGTTAGGAATCCATTCTGGAAAGACAAGGCACACATTCAGTTCTAGTGTATCCCCCAACACCCATTGCCTCAGCAGCATCCATTCCTGGCACACACAGAAGACTTTGTCAGGATTTGACCACTTTGTAAACCCTTCCTCTGGACGTTTTTCCCTCCAAGTGTCCTTTGAAAGGACTTGCTCGGTCCTTTGTCTCTGCTTCAAGCCTGAAGCTATTCCTGGTGAGAGGAATCATGTTTTAAGATGCATCTTGGCTGGACAGCTCCAGCTCCCTGGGAGCCCCACCATGACAGGAAGGCTTGACTCCATGATTTTATTACAACCATTACTCACCTTCGAGGACAGAGGCCAAGGAAGCACACTGGAGCCTCAGGAGTGCCTGCCAAGTAGGCAGCTGTGTCATTAGTTTAATTTCCAAAAGCCCGAAGACACAAAGATGCTGCCTGTCTGGTAACACAGGTCACAGAGCGGTAGCAGGTGTGTTTCAGATGAAGAAAACTAGTGACAAAATATCTGTTAAGCTGGAGAAAATGGGTGCAGAGAGACAGTTGAGCCAGATAAGAAAATATACGGAGAGTCAGTTTTTCCTCCATGGAAAGACTTCCCTAAGGAGTGCTGTATGAAGAGAGGGGGATGACTATAAAACAGGGCAATAGGCAAAGGACCTGAAGTGATCCCCAAAATGCTGGACAAGGGACAGTGAGGGAAGGACAGAGTCATTTTGGCCAGAAAACCCTATGCTTTCCAAGCTGTGTCTGCTTTGGAAAACAGAAAGTAAAGAGACAAAAGATTATCCTGTGACACTGACTTCTTTTAAATAACTGAAAACAAAACTGCCACTTTTTCTTTCAGAGAACAGGTTGGGTCGGGGTGTCTGTATTTAATGCCATGCTCCATTTAGGTGATCAGTTGTCATTAACCTGGAGCATTTCTGGTGGGGAGGAGGGTGAGCAGGAAGGAGACGAAAGCATTTTCAGAATCACATGGATCTCAATTCACCCTTCTCTTCTACTCAGCCCCCGCAGAGAAGGACCTTGGAGCATCAGAGTTATGGAAAGAGCCACTAAGGGATGGTACCTGAGACACAGGGTGGACATTCTTAGGGCCGAGGGGGACTCTTTTTAGTCTCTCTCTCTCTCTCTCTTTCTCTCTCTCTCTGTCTCATTATCCCTGTTTTTTATTTTCATACTGTAGAAGCATTTGGGTGGTAAGATTCAGAAGTGGGTGTCAGCACCTCAGATATACCATGTGCTCCTGAGGTGGAACATAAAGGCTCTCATCTGGAAGACAAAAGAGGGTGAGTGTGTGAGCCCAGTTCAAGGTTGGGAAACCAGTGCTCCAACAATATCTCTTGGCTCCTGGAAGTGGGGGTGTTGCCTGGGATGTGAGCTAAGACCAAGCCTGTGTTTCATCTTTTGGGAGCCTCAAAGACATAACAGCAGGTGGCAGAGAGCTGTGAGGAGCCAGCAGAGGAGTGCACACGCCAGAAGACACCAGAAGGAGTCATACAGGTCCCTGTGTAGAGACAGACATGTAGGAAGGAGTGACTGGAGAGGCTTGTTTCAGCTCTGTGAGATTTAGACTTCAATCAGCTAAGCACTGGCTTATCTTTCCCACTTCAGGATGAGGCTATTCCTGGGGTCAAGAAGAAAAAGTCTCCAATTCTTTTACATTAACTGTTGTGAGTATGGAAACATTGGTAGGTGTTGTTCATTTGTTGGTTCTTCATTAACAAATTAACATAGCTACTTGGGGGAATGCTGTTAAATATTTTTCTACAATACAATATTTACTGACTAAAGTAGGCTCCATGATTAACTTAGCCATTGCCTTTTAAATGGTTTTCTAATATAAGTAATTCTGGGATTAACATCGATATATATATATATTTTCCCCCATCACTGAAGTGAGATTGCTGGATCAACCAGGTGGAAGGTTTCAAAGACTTTGGATGAATTCTCCTACAATGCTTTCTAGAGAATTGTGCTCATTAACACTCCCAGCAGCAGGCAGAAGAATGTTGATAAGCTTGTCCTTGTGACTTTTCCAGAGTGTGGAGTTTGGGGAAGGAGTAACACATGCTATCCTGGATCTCTGGGAATGGGTGTGTGTTTGGGGAGTGGGGTGGGGACAGGTGTGGGAAGTTATCCAGTCTCCTTTAAGGAGGTTGTTAGTCCTGACTATAAAGGAGGAATTGAGGTCACACCAGATGTACACATATAAGGTACTTCTTTCCATCTCTAAGTCAACTTTCCATTTCAGTGAGAAATGAACAATGAGACAATGAGAAAATGAACTTCTAGTAGGAAATCAACCAGCAAAAAAAGCAAAGATGGACTGGTTTCTCAAAATATGCGGTGTGGGAGTTCCTGGAGGAGGAGAGAGGGGGCGCATCTCCAGTACCTGGGTACAGTAAGTGGTACCAAGCCAACTTTGCTCCATTGAAGATGGCAGACTGCTTACTCTCTCTTCTTGGATAGATTGTCTTCCTCGCTTTCTTTATTCATTCTTTCTTTCCTTTATTTAACACTAATTAAGCACATGGAACCGAGTACTGTAACAGAAAAGGGGGGTGCAAAAGTGAGGGGCGCCCAGTCTAGTGTGTCTTTGAGTAAAGTCATGGGAACAGGAACAGATCCCAGACATATCAATAAACAGTTCCAATATGATGCCGTATCACTGGTAAGTAGAGCAATTATCTTGGCATGAGTTTAGGAGAGACTTCATAGAGGAGGATACTCATATGTTGTGGAGACCAAGTCATCTTTGTCCAAGCAGAGAAAAAGAGAGAGTGTTCCAGGAAAAGCATGGAGAAGTAAATGGGTGTCTCATGTTTGGGATTGCTCCAGCATAAAGCATGGTGGGGGGTGGGGGCTTGGGGACGGAGAAGGGCAGGGCCACAGTGACAGGAAGTGAGGCTGTCAAATGAGTCAAAGTTCTAATTGTAAAGTCTTTGTATTCCATTCTTAGGAATGGGCAAATCAGAGAATGGCATTTATGTGATCCCTGCTTCAGTTATAAAGGGATAGCGGGGTGGGTGTGGGTAATGGGCTGAAAAATAGGAGAGCCCGGGATGGGAAGTGACTAAAATTAATGACATAAAGTCATGACATAAAGACATCATCATGCATAGATTTTGTGGCTGAACATATTTCTAAAACAGAACCAGAAGGAAGAAAGAATGGTACATGGCAGAAATGGCCAGTAACTGTGGATAAGCTCATGACAGACAGTGATGAAGTTTGAAGTCCAGCTTGGTGTCATTGCAGAGACTGAAACACAGCCAAGAACATCCCAAATATTAGAATAATGTCATTATTGTTCCCTTACCTATGACAGCTGACGGGCCAGTGTGATCTATGATCTTTCTGGGTCTTTTATTAAGTTTTCATCACTGTGCTGCCTTGGCAATCCAGTGCCTCAGGGAACATCTGAGATTTGAATTTGAAAATGAGATTCACGAAATTAGATATTCTTCATATTTTTCTTCTTTCTCCAGCTCCAAACTGACTTCAAACAAAGGGTTATGAAGGATGAGGTCTTTGAGTCTTTTAACCCTCAGCTATGAGATAGCTAAATTTTCAGTCCTCAAGCAGAGGAAATGGCTCCCTGTTCCTTTATTTTTTTGCAAAAACTTGTTTTTTTCTTGGAGCTCCCCGTGGAAGGAAGAGGCTGCTTGGGTGAGTCTTATGTCTGGGCTCTCAGAAAGTTAAGGGAGTCAAGGAAGTTTGGGAGGGTGTTCTGAGGGCAAAGACATCAACAGAGTAATGGTGCAGGAGACTGAGCTGACGGAAGTTGAGTTAGTCAAGGAGCAGTTACTCCTCGGAGGAAGTTCAGCCATGCCAAACCAGGATGTGCCCTTTAGTTAATCAAGCCCTGAAGATGAGAGGACAGAGGTGAGACCCCAAAAAAGAACAAGTGGCAAAACCATCCTGGAAACGGAAATTCTAGGACCATTTTCTCTCTTCTTGCCATGCACACTCGCAAGCTGGTTCTCCATGTCACTGCATCGCTGGAAGAAAAGTGAAAAATTTAATTAACAACTTGAAGATTTCATGTAGGCAAAGGTTTCATATCATGTAGATAACACATCTGATTAACGAAAGTGAACTTTCTCCTTTTCATCAATATTGTGACTCTCTGTGGCCACATGGCACTTTTGGATTACCATCTCTGTAATTTGCTTTGCTCCCTGGTGTCTGGTCTTGCCCAGCAAATTTAAGACATTGTGTCTACCTCACCAGCCACCCCTGCCCCCAGTGACACCCAGCTGTGTGCCTCTGACACCTTCATCTCTCTCACAACCTTGGACTCCCCAGCAGAGCCTTGCTCTGCTCTTCCTAACTTTAAACTTCTGCTTCCATCCTTGCTCACAATTCGGATTTTCCTTTAGGCCATACTGGGTACACAGCCCAGCAGTGCTGCTCAGCCCCCACAAACACCTCACCTCAATAGAGGTCCCGATGAGCAGAGTTTACCGTGGCCTCCCAGATAATGCTTGAGCAAGTCTGACCAGTTCATGGATGACTTCCAAAAACCAAGTTGGGGAAACTTTTAGAACCTCAGGGCATTATTGCCAGCTCTTCTAAACTGCTACAACCCACTTAGCAAATATCTGGGGGTTCTCAGGATTGTGTCTGTAAATGAATCACATTGCTGAGATGTTCCAAGGGATACAAAATCATACAGAAAGAAGGAAATGTCTGGAGACTTGGGGAAAAAATTCCATGGGAAGAAGAGTTTTCCACCACAGGAGCTCCATAGCTGAAGTCTGCTCCCTTTAGTTACTCACATAGTATCCCATGCTCGGCTGTCAATCCAGCCTGAACACATCTGTACAAATGTGACCCAGGCTCACTCTATTGGATCTCACTAGAAACCTCAAATGGTGAGCACTTTCTCAAAGCCTGACGATATCCAATGGAAATTTTATCTTCCCCAAAGAGGTTAAATGATAGAGTCCCATCGGCAGAGAGCAGTCTCTATGAAATATGTAAGAAGTAAGTTTTCATTGTGTTTTTTTCAGATATGATTTTTCCTTTACCGGATCCCCGTGCATCAGATCCAATGAACTAGAGATTCAGGGGGCTGGAATCAAGGTAAACAGGTAAACAAGGTACTCTTTCTAGGTAAACAAGGTACTCTTGGTGGTAAACAAGATACTCTTTCTAGGATTCAACATGTTTCTGGTAAAAGGAGACCCACCAAGGCATTGATGATGTGACTGACAGTTCTCTTATTTTCTTGTGGTAAGGTATGCATAACATAAAATTTACCATTCTAACTACTTTTAAGCATGCAGTTCTGTGGCATTAAGTCAAATTGATATTGTTACAAAACCATTACCACCATCCATTTCCATGACCTTCTTTGTCTTCCCCAACTGTATCTATGAGACCCTAACTCCCATTTTCCCCTTCTCCCAGCTCCTGGAACCCACCATTCTACTTTCTGTCCGTATGAATTTGACTACTCTAGGTACCTCATATGAGTGGAATTATGCAGTATGTGTCCTGTTGCAACTGACTTATTTAATGGACAATTGTTAAGCAATATTTTCCTCAGTCAACTTGTTTATGTTTCATAAATTGAGATGTACTCTTGTTGGAGGTCAAACATCCCTTTTCAACAATATAATCCATTAATAAATCAGCAAGCATTTATTGAATCCCAACCATGTGTATAGCTGAGGGTTGGGTGCTATGAGAAACAAGAATTTTTCAAAATTAATTTTGGGGATGCCTGGGTGGCTCAGTCAGTTGAACATCCTACTCTTGATTTCGGCTCAGGTCGTGATCTCGGGATTATGAGATCGAGCCCTGAGTTGGGCTCCATGCTCAAGTTTCCCTCTCCCTCTTTCCCTCCACCCCCCTCAAAAAAATTTTAATTTTGTAGATCTAGAGGCTAAGTGAACAAATGTATTCATACAAACACACACCTACACACAGGTAGACATGTACTTATTACATCATCTATGTAGTAATGAAGACTTTGAAGCAGAGGGCACAAAGATTATTCCTGAAAAATCAATCCATTTTAGGCAAGTGTAAGTGTACATGGGGATAGTATTTGGTGAATTGACTTTTGGGAAATTTCTACATGGGTCAGTGGTTTGGGGGAATTTTTCACTTAAAAAAATCTAAGTAAATGTTAACTATTCGAAGATTTTTTAAATGGGAAGTAGGAACTTAGCTCACAGATCTATTTCTTGATATGTCTATTCACTTTAGATATTTCATTGTTTCCTGTTAAAAGCAGTCAGCTATTTGCCATCTGTACTGAACAGCTGCAATTTCCTTCCTATCCAAGCACAACATTTTATTATAGAGAAATTGGCATATTGTGCTTGCCACTTGGTTTTTTGCATATCCCTGGTCATGGCTAGATAAATTAGGGAAGGAAAAGAATCTTCATGTCCCAAGTTCTAGCTAGGTCAGGTGAATCCAAGTGGCATCATGTGTCTTCTTTTCACTGAGTTAGCATTAACTTGCCTTCCCAAGCCCTGGAAGCTTCTTATATGAGGCATCTGTGCACAATGTTATTTATGAATAGGAGCAAATGCATAAATATCCACAGGACTTCCTGTTAAATGTATCAGATTGAATGCAAATATTTATCTCTGCTTCTTCTGAAATTGTATTAAGATGAGAGTAGAAAAAAGAAAAGATACAAATCCATAAGAAGAGAGAGAACAGGAAAGAGGACCTCACCAAACAAGAAATGTCAACAAAATTTTGAAATCTAAAAACAGCTGGATGACTAGTAACTAATTTATTAGAGCCCAAAAAGAATGGGGAGGAGAGAGGCACAAGAAATAAGTGGATCTGACTTGCGGAACCCTGGGAAGATGTAGGAATTGGAGGCAGTAGATATTGTGAGGGCTGGAGGAAGGATGGAGCTTGAAATGGGAGGCTCAGTTAAAAGTCGGTATAAGGGGTAGTGAGATGCCAGTCCTCATCCAGTTCTTCACCAGCAGCCCACTAAACTTCCTTCACCCAGGCAGGAAGCAGGAAGTTTTTCTCTGGAGAAATTTAGGCTGGAAGACTCTTCTGGAGTACCCAGGCACAGCAGAGATTAGGAAGAGAATGCCAGGCTGCAAACAGGGCCAATCAAGTGAAGGATTCATTATGGGAGATGCCCGGCTCCCAGAATATACTGGCTGTTAATCTCATACTTCCTCAGAAAGAGAATGGAAGATTTACCTTTGTAGAAAAAGACTCACAGTCCTGGGATGCTCACAGAGACTGGTACAAGGGGTTTTCCAGTGAAATGACTCGGTTCCTATCTCATTACTCTATGGCAAAGCCTACTGATGAGCAAACAATGCCCAATCAATGCTCACACACACATACACACACATTCTCAGGGCTTAAATCCACTTTTCTCTCTCTCTCTCTCTTTTAAAGAAATATTTTTGTTATGCATGGAGTATTATGTTTATTGTAGATAATCTGGAAAATATATAAAAACATAAAGAAGAAAATAAAACTCATATATTGCCACGATCTAGAAATAATCACAGTTTATATATATAAACCATTTCGGCTTTTTCTGTGTATGTATATATCATAAATAGTATCATTTTAAATGGAGCTCCGTGTTTATACAGTCTTCTATTGTACTTTTTTGATATAACAATATATCATTAACATCTTTCCTTGTCAATAAATAAATTACAGTAACGTATTCCTCACAGCTGAGTAGTATTCCTCAGATAAGTGTAACAATAATTCATCTTGTTAATCCTTTAATGTTTAACACTTATTGTGTCCATTTCTCACTATAATAAACAACAGTGGACTCTACATAGATCTTTGCAAACTTGACTGCTTATTCCCTTAAGATTATTAGAAGTAGAATTGCTGGCTCAAAAGGTACACTTTTTTTCAGAGCCTTAATACATACAACTTAATTGTTACCCTGAAAAAATTCACCAGTTTATAGTCCTGCCACCAATGTATGAGAGTATCTTTTTCCTATCCTTCCCAACGTTTAGAATTACAACTCAAAAAAAAAAAGATAATTTAGTGCTAAAAATGGCATCTTGTTGTTTTAGTTTATATTTGATTATCAGTTAAGCACTTTTAAATGTTTCTCGATAACTACATTTTGCAAATTAATTGCCCATGACATTTATCCATTTTTATTGAAATAGTTATCTTTTCTTATTGATTTGTTCATGCTCTTTAGAAACATAAACATTGAACATTATTCTGTCATATATAACAAATACTTTCTCTGGTTTGGAATTTTCCTTTTAACTTTGCTTATGGTCCCAATCTGATTTTTAGTGCTTGGTTTTTAAGTGCAAACAGAGAATGAGGAATCAGCAGGCATGTGGAGGAAGAATGCAGTGTTGAAACAAATACCAAAACAAGAAAGCAGGAAGAAAAGAAACAAAAAAAAATTGGGAAGAAATGAAGAAAATGAGGGAGAGAGATAAAATTTCAAAAAGTTATGATAATAGCCTCAGAGAGATTAGATAGTGCATTCATGAAAAAAGAGATGCTATTGAAAAAAAGAAAACAGCATAAGAGAGAGAAGGTGAGAACAGAAAAAACTTATATAATCAATGGAGCAGTTGAAAGAGGATGCTAATAAAATATATCACAAAATGGAGGCACCTGGGTGGCACAGTCGGTTAAACATCTGACTCTTGGTTTTGGCTCAGGTGATGATCTCAGGGTCCTGAGATCAAGCCCCATGTGAGGCTCCACACTCAGCGATGAGTCTGCTTGGGATTCTCTCTCCCACTCCCTCAGCCCCTCACCCTGCTCACGTTCTCTCTCTCTCTGTAAAAATGAATAAACAAGTCTTTAAAAAAATATACCACAAAATGAACGAGAAAGAAAAATAGGAGAGGAAAAGTATAAAATTTCACTAACAGGAAGTCCCACAACAAAAGATTGGAGAAGAACAAGGGGAATGAATTATCAAATAAAAAATACAGCAGACAAATACCCAGATTACATGAGCTTGAAAAGCCCTGTCAAGGACCCAGACATAAGAAGCACAAGAGAAAGTGCTGCTCATGTTTTTTACCCTAGTGAGATAGGAAAGAGTAAAAAAAGAGGGAAGTGAGTTAAGCAAAGGTGAATACATTTGTGTACCTTTTCCAAGATAAATGGAATCCAGGTATGCTAAATAGCATCTAAAAACTATTGTAAGCTGAGTTTTTATACCATAATTCATGAGATTAAGCAAATATTTTTCAAGCACAAAAACAGCAAACAAGAATTAGAACTGCCTTGAGAAATGTTTTGTCATTATTTTCCAATAAAGCTATTTTTTTTTGGTCATGGAATAGCAGATTGATAATGAGTTTATTTAATGAGGTCTTGTCAGCCATGTTATTTTCTTCAGAAAAACCCAAATCCATAATCACTGAAGCTTATGAACTCATTTAATCATTATGTATTGCCTCCCGATAGAAAAACTCCTATTCGAAAGAAAGTTGATTTGATTATGACATTTTTTTTCTAGAGCAAGAGGGAGAAAATTGAGCACTTAATGCCACCTTCTGTGTCTAATAATCAATAAAACTTAGCTAATATTCCAGCTCTGTTTCTTTGAATTTAACGTATTAAATGGAATCATCATTGTTATCTTTCAAGTATATCAATAGATCGTTGAAAATTACTTGTGTGGGAGTGCCTACGTGGCTCAGTTTGTTGATCTCAGGGTTGTGAGTTCAAGCCCCAACTTGGGCTCCATGCCCAGTGTGGAGCCTACTTAAAAAAAAAAATAATTACTAGTATACACACTTGGCTTTTATCCCTGAAGATCAATATAGGCAGCCTTTTTTTTTTCTTGGCCTTTTTAGCCAGACCATAATTGGACTTGACTCTCCAGCTGGAAATAATCATAAACCAATATCATCAAATAATGTTAAAGAATAGTTCACAACAGCAAAGATGTTTTCCAAGATTACCAGATCCTGCCAATCATTATTCCATTCCTTGTACACTTGAGGGCTGGTTATTTCAGATACAGTGTTATCTCAATTATTCTTTGTTTGGTCCCCCCATGGAGTCAGGTCCTATAATACTTTGAAAGAAGGGCAGAGAACACAGGAAAGGGTCAGGAGGTTAGGGGGTAGAGGGGGAAAAAAATTCCAGCAGGTTATTATTGCTGTTGCTACAAATTACCTGAGTCATCTCTTCTGAATCACTCCTACCTACTGGGATGAGGTTCTGGGAGTACCAAGCCCCAGCATCCAAAGACTGTTTACAGCCAAGCAGTTCTTAAATGAGGCTGTGTTGGAACCATGTCACCCAAACCCTTAATTACAGGTGTCTGCGGTTAAAATTTGGAGTTCATCAATGTGGAAGATGTTATGAGTCTATGTTTACTAATTGCTGAATCAGTTTTGATACCCAGAAGCCTTACTACCTGAACACAGAGTATTCTGCATTTAAATGGACACCATTCACTTTCCCTCATACCAATACATTCTCCACATTACACCCTCCTGCCACCTCTTGATGACTTCTGTCTTCTGCTCCCGCTCCCCATCTGGCCTGGCAAAATGAGTATAGTTTCTAAGGCATCATTAGCATTTTTTTTTTTTTTTTACAGAAGCAAATCCCTAGAACAACTAGAGAAAAAGAAATATGTTTATTTTTTTCACCAGATATTTGGATTGGGAAAGAGGGAAAACAGAGCTCTGTTATTGCATGCTTAAAAGATGTGAGCCCTGTGCTAGAAACTTTACTTTTATAATATTATTCAACCAAAGCAACAATGCTACATAGTATTGCATGCTAACTCAGGAAACTGAGACTAAGGTAGACTGAGCTGTGGCCCCAAGTCATGAGCTCTTTAGTAGAATAACAAGGAGGAATTTGTTAATCCAGGCCTGCCTGACTGGAAAGTTAGCTCACACAGTTCCAGACTCTGAGCATGAACAAATATGTGGCTGACGGGAGCCATGAGGACAAATTGCATGGTTGTTATTATGCACCATGCACAGCAAATGAAGTAGTGCATTTAGAAAGTCTGTTACCTTAAAGTGCTATACAAATGTTATTACCATTATTATGGCTCTATTTATTACCTCTTTGCTGGGGGTGGGACATGATCGAATAGCCAAAGATTCAGAATCATCCATCCCCAGTGAAGCAGGGTTAAGATTGTGACAAGCCTCCTTCTCAATAGAACAGAGACATGCCCCAGGGCGCAGTACAATTTCTGGAAGGTAAGTCTGAGCTACATGTAAACCAGAATACTTATTTTTATTTTTTTTTTTTGCTGCCTCTCTCCTCATATCTTTGATTTCTCCCCCTCTCTCTCAGTGAGCTGTAGGAGGGCCACCAAATTTGATTCATAGTCCAGACTAGCAAGTCAGCCTAAGCGCTTTGTAACAAATTCCATCAAATAATATGACTGTTTATGGTAAAGTGTTATTTTAAAAGGTTAACACTTTAATAAATAACCAGCTCTTAAACATCATTAAGAAAAATGGAAACATTTAAATAGATATATGTTTGAATAAATCAGTGTGGTGTTATATACCATGAAATATATACATACAGTTATGGAAAATTATCCAGGCCTCATTGATATGTGAAAAAAAAGCCCACTTGCAAAATTAGAAGTATAGTATGATTCCATTCATATATTTTAAATAATCCCTTCAAAAATATGTAGACTATATGTATATGTACATACAAATGTATATTTATGTACATGTAAAAAGAGCAGTGGCTGAAAGATATACAGCTTAATCTTAGCTGTGGTTATTTTAGGGAGAGTAAGAATGTAGGCAAGAGGGAGGAAGACTTTCACAGCTTGTATATTTCTCTATTGTTCAAATTGTATGCAAGATGAAAAATGCATGTATTATTTGTGTAATAAAAAATAACAGCAAATTTTAAAATTACAAACTCATTAGTTATAAAGAAATCTAATTAAAATAGATGCTGTATTTCATTGTTCATATTGGCAAAGATTTTTTTAAACAAAAGGGAATAAATTATCAGAGTTAGTATTTTTAAAAATAATTCAAAACTAAAGAACATAGATTTCAATAATACATGGGCTCACCAAGTAGCTAACTAAATGAATGAATGAATGTATAAATTAATAGATAAATCACTTCAAGGCAGATCATCATGAAATTTCAAAATGCCATTAATAAAGAGAAGGCTCCAAAAACTTCCAGAGAAGGGAATAAATGTGTCATGTGTAAATTCTGGAATTAGAATGGCATTGGACTGCTTAAAAGCAAAAAGGTAGCTAGAAGACAGTGGAGCAACGTCTTCAAAGTTATGGAGGATTTTCAACATACAATGCTATACCCAGCCAAACTATCAACCAATCATGCTGGTGATGAAAAAACATACATCTTCACAGGTGCCAAGACTGAGAATTATACCTTTCATGCACTTTTTCTCCAAAAGCTACTGGAAGATATGCTTCATCTAAACAAAGGAGTAAAATAAGAAAGAGTGAGGCATGAAAACCAAAAATGTATACACAAATATAAACACATAAATAAAAACATAAGTAAATAAAATAAAAATAAATAATGAGTAACTAAACAAACAAGAGAAACAGAACACAAGGGAGGCAAAGGGATGAGTGCCATGATAAATATCTGGACAACAGATGTGCCCCCGGCCTTTAAGCAATCATGACACAGAACAGGATAATAAGGGGCTCCGAGCAGGATGTTTTCAGGGAAAACAAACAGAACTCATAGATTATTTGATGTTTTTAGAAATGTTGGAAGTTTCAAGCAAATGTGGGAAAAAAACATGGTATGTCCATAGAAAATGGACCAAACAACAAAACCAAAAATATCCAGTTAGCAAGCATATACAAATAAAATGTACGTGGAAAAAAATAAATTTAATCACAGTGTATTCCTTGTCTCAGCAGAGAAGAATATTTTTAAAATCATAATAATATCCATGCTGACTCTTGATTTAACCAAAAATTGTGATTTTATTCTAATGGGAGAATTGCAAGAGGAGAGTTGGTGGAAGCCATTGGGGTAAGAGTGTTAAATCCTCAGCTGCCATCATACACGGTCACCCATTTTGGCCAAAAACTTCATGAATTGAGAGTGAGGAAAGAAGCACATAATGTTGAAGCATGGAGATAATCATATAAGAACACAGTCAAAGGTCAGAAAAGTCTCTCATTGGGATTAGTGCTCTAGAGTCAGGAAGGGTCTGCTGTCTTTTCCTAAAAGTTTTATATTTAACCTTTAATTTTTTATATATATGTTTGTATTAGTTTGGTAAAAATATTAGTTTGAAGCAACTGGAATCACAAATAACAACAGCAAAAGTGTAATAATGGACTTCATATGTTTCATATAATAGAATATTAAACCATCTTTAACATGATTTATGCATTTAAATAATTTTTTAAAAGATTATTTATTTATTTATTTGACAGAGAGAGACACAGCGAGAGAGGGAACACAAGCAGGGGGAGTGGGAGAGGGAGAAGCAGGCTTCCTGCTGAGCAGGGACTCGATCCCAGGACCCTGAGATCAAGATCTGAGCCGAAGGCAGACGCTTAACTGACTGAGCCACCCAGGCGCCCCTGCATTTAAATAATTTTTAATGACAAAGAATATGCTCATGAGATATGATAATTTTTTAAAAAATCAGAGTACAAAAGTATGTTTGGCATATGGTCCCACACTAAAAAAAGAAAAAAGAAAAAAGAAAGAAAAATATGGAAGGGAATACATATGAGCAGTGATTAGCTCTCAGGGTGGGATGGTAGGCAGTGATTATTTTATTTTCTACCTTCGCCTATATTTCCAAGTATTTACACAACAAGCATGTGTTTATTTTAATGAAAATTAAGTTTTTTTTTTTTAAACATATTGTGGCTCATCATCATGTAAGTGCCTATTCTGCTATAACTCTACCAAGGACAAGGCTAAAGAAGTGAGTTCAAAGTGCAGGAGGGGAGATTCCAATTGGACATAAGGAAACAAGTATCATTAAATTCTGGAACTTTCTAGCTGGGGAGGTCAGGACAAATATTCTAAAACAAGATAAACAACCATCTTAGAATATTAGTGCTGGAAGGAAACACCAAGATGACCCCTCTCTGTAGGTGAGGAAATTGTGTGTTGTAGAGTTTACGTGGCTGGCCAAAACTCACAAAGCTGTCCAGAGGCTGAGGCATGGCTGGAACACCAGCCTCTGGACACGGTGCCATGTCCTTTCCACTCTGACTACGTGCCTGTCCTCCGCGAAGTGGCTTCAATATAACTTAAAGGTCTGGGACTGGACTCTGTAAATCTCGGTTCTTCAAGCCTTTTCTTCTCCCATTTCTACTGTAGCTCTTCTATCCTTTCTTTCCTGGCCTCACCATAGAATGCTGTAGCATAAAAATATGGGACATTGTCTAAGAGTGTGTCTTTTTTTTGAGAGAGAGAGAGAGAGTGGGGGGGAGGGGCAGAGGGAGAAGCAGACTCCCTGTTGAGCAGGGAGCCCAATGTGGGGCTGGATCCCAGGATTTTGGGATCATGACCTGAGCAGAAGGCTGATACTTAACTGACTGAGCCACCCAGACGTCCCTGTGAGTGTGTCTTTTTGCCCAACTGTGCAATTGTGTCTTGCATTTGTCTTCTCTTTGGGTGATATCTTCTTCAGGCAGCCACGCTAGCTTCTGCAAGCAGGAGGTGCTCAGCATATGCTGTGGACCAACATTGTCTCTCTAAACACACACCTCACACACTTTTAAAAATCAAGTTCAGTCAAGCGAGTTTTAAATTTGTTTTGCCTTATTCTGTTTGAATAATTGAATGTAAGCAGAAGTTTCTACCTAGGTGCTTTCCATTGAACTTGTTATTCTGGTAGAACACAATCTGGTTTTTAGCTTTGTAAAACTGGCTCAGGTTTGGGAAAGGACGTTAAAACAGTGCACTGGTCAAATGACATTTGGTCCAACCAGTGGCTGGGAGAATTTATGAGCAAAGTGCTGAATGAGTGAATTTCCTTGCTCTTACTCCATTCATTTAGCCTCGGGGACCCCTGACCACAGACCTGGAATAGTGTGGAGATGGTAGAAGCAAGAGGCTCCTTCATGTGGCTAGAGCCTCGTCGGTGTTAAAAGTCAAGTGTATTGGGCGCCTGGGTGGCTCAGTTGGTTGGGCGACTGCCTTCGGCTCAGGTCATGATCCTGGAGTCCCGGGTTCGAGTCCCGCATCGGGCTTCCTGCTCGGCAGGGAGTCTGCTTCTCCCTCTGACCCTCTTCCCTCTCATGCTTTCTATCTCTCATTCTCTCTCTCTCTCAAATAAATAAATAAAATCAAAAAAAAAAAAAAAGTCAAGTGTATTGGCTCCTGAAGGTACACACCGAGGATCACATCTCCCTTCCTCCTCTCCCTTCCTTAGTCTTTTGCATTCATTAGTAAACAGCAGTTTATTTCATGTCTGCTGTGGCAGACAGGACAACGGACTCAGGCAACAATGAAGCACATATACTGTGTATACAGGAAGACAACTCCCTTGTTCTCAGGGTGCTTCCATTCCTTTATGGTTCATTTCAGGACCCTATCCCTCTACATAGTAGGTGCCCAACAATGGTAGTAAGTAGACATGGTTTACTGATTATATATAGGTATGCACGTATATATATGTGTATGTGTATTTATACCTGCGTGCATATATGTGTGTGTACATATATTCATATATACAACTGTCCTACCCTGTTCTATCAGGGTAGGATAGAAACCAGGTAGGTTTGCGCCTGAGGGCAAAACCATCAGGCGAGCAGAGTGTGCAGTTGACAAGGTCCCTGAGCAGAGGGGGTGGGGGCCGTGGTGGGGAAGAGAGCGAGGGCTAGAGTGCTCTAATAAACATTTTTAAAATATTTTATTTATTTATTTGAGAGAAAGAGTGTGTGAGTGAGAGGGAGAGAGAATCTGAAGCAGACTCCCCACTGAGCATGGAGCCCAATGTAGGGCTCGATCCCACAACTGTGAGATCAGGACCTGAGCCAAGAGTTGGACGCTTAACTGACGGAGGCACGCCAGCGCCCCTTGAGTCCTCTAATAAAAGATGACTTGATAAGGCATATATTTTTTCAAGAAATATGAAGAACAAAAATATGGTAGCATGACTTGATTCTAAAAGTGAATTTCTCTTATTTTCTTAACTTCTTTAATAATAAGAGTAGTTCTGTTATGACAGACATCTTACATAAAACACAATATGGGCTAATAAAATATCATATTTTGATCTTTGAAGCAGAGCTGATGTCTGATATAAGACAGAATGGGGAAAAGGGAAGCTGATTTCTGGGTGGCATGTGGGTGGACAAGGAGGTCATAAGATTTCTGGTTTAAAACTCTTACATATTTTTATTTGCCATCAGATCATTGAAGAGTTCCCGAGAATTGAGAGGTGAGGTCACTGTGGCTGTGCTAACACCTCTGAGGAGGACACAGGCAGGACCCTAGTCGTTTTGGTCTGTAATATCATCTTTTTTTTAATATTTTTTTATTACTATGTTATGTTAATCACCATACATTACATCATTAGTTTTTGATGTAGTGTTCCATGATTCATTGTTTGCGTATAACACCCAGTGCTCCATGCAGAACATGCCCTCTTTAATACCCATCACCAGGCTAACCCATCCCCCTACCCCCCTGTAATATCATCTTTTATCCACACATTTGTTTCTGGCATGAATCAAAAGTCACTGGTGATTTAATTAAAAATAAAGCATTTCATTGGTGCTGACTCTTCACTCTGGTGAGGATTAATTCCCCTCACCAACCCCCCGCCCCGCCCCAGCAGAGGGAGTAAGGGAGCATTGACTGGATGGATACCGAGAGGAAGTCTTGCCCCCTCACAAATGCCAGCTTTACAATCTCAGCCCCCTTTAGCATCTCAGCCCCACATACAAGGCTAGGGAATGATAATTAAGGTATTAAAAGAACACCTAGTTCATGAAGGGCTTATGGGGTTCCTAGAGTTCCTTTGAGCTGACAAGCCTTCTTTCCTGGGTTCCCAGGTACAATCTACAAAAGCATCTGTCCTAGATAAGAAGCCTTGGAGACTGCACGTAACAGGGCAAGTAGTATTTACTGCTAGAGTTTACTGAGTATTATTAGCAAGTAAGGATGTAAAGCTTCTAGAAGTATGCCTGGCAGCTAGAAGGTGCCCAATAAATGGAACCTGCCAGAGTAATAAAATGAAATACGGCAACAATAATACTATTACTCATAATTACTGGTACTAGCAGCAGTAGTAGGGGTAACAGGGCTGGCATTATCTAATGCCAGATCTATATGCCTTATTTACTTGCTAAGTTGATCAGTGCTCAATGTAGTAATTAGGCGGCAAATCTATTTGTTTAAAACAACTCAAGTGGTTTCTTGGCTGGATTAATGTGATATCTGACTTAATCAAATGGGCCCTTTGAACAAAAGAGGTTTCCCAAATTGCACATTGACTCCTTGCTTCCTTCCTACCAGCTTCGAGATTAAGAACCAGAAATAACTTCCATGTGGGCAGCCGTGAGTGGAAGGCCTTGGCTCCTCCTGGGGCACCTGCCCCGAGACATACTCGCATCTGATGGACAGGCCATGCCTCTGGACAGCCTTCTTCCCTGGGGATTCCTTTTACCCCTTCCCCTCCTCTGCCCTCCTGACTTCCAGAGCAGAGCATTCCACAGTCCAAGGCTTTTCCTGGGCTTATCACTGTCCCCACCTCTGGGCCCAGTTCTCGCATACTTTCTGCTCTGAGCAAGCACACTCTGCACTGGGCTAGCTGCTGCCTACCAGAGGTCCCCCCTCAGCTTCTTCCCTAGGGGGAGAGCTGTGCATTCCTTTTTCCCCAACAGGACTTGCTGGCTCTGCTCTCCTTGCTGCTGTCCCCTCTGCCTCATGACTGCCTTGTACCATTGTTCTTTCCCGCCGGTTTCCACCCAACTGCAGGGACTGAGTGCCCCTGCCCTACCCTACCCGTGCCCCTGCTCCACCCTTGCCCCTGCCTGGGGAGCAGAATGCCATGGAAAGGACATGGGCTTGGAACCTGGGAAGTGTCACTTGGAGCCCTGACTCTGCTGGGTGACCTTAGGCAGATCCTTTGTGTGTCATCCTGGGTGGCTTGAAGGACAGAATGAAATAATGCCACTAGAGAGCCCAGCTTTTCTACAGAAGAGGCGAGTTTCCTTTCTGTTCCCACAGAGTCCAAATCTCACTTTGGTCTCGAAGGCTTCACCAACACTGTTGATTTTACCTCTTCGGTTCCATCCATAAACTTCTAACAACTTCCTGGTGCTATTTTGTTTTCTGAACGAACTGTAAGATTTCGGTTGTGTATGTAATTTATACTTTTTCTTATCACTGTGTTTTGCTGCCTTGTCATCTAGTTTAACTTATGATTTCCAGAGGCAATTGTGTTTACTTGTTCAATATATAAAATGGCTTATATATTCTGTGTTTATCCTATGCAAAATACTACAGGAGATAGAAGATGAATAAAATCTTGGGGTGTGTGGGTCGCTCATTTGGTTAAGCGTCTGCCTTTGGCTCAGATCTTGATCTTGGGGTCCTGGGATCAAGCCCTGTGTCAGGCTCCCTGCTCAGCAGGAAGCCTGCTTCTCCCTCTCCCACTCCCCCTGCTTGGCTTGTGTTCCCTCTCTCGCTCTCTCTTTCTTTGTCAAATAAATAAATAAATCTTAAAAAAAAAAATGAAACATACAGCCACAATAGACAGATGTGAACACCAATAACTAAAACACAACGTAGGGGAAAGGGACAGCTGTGAAGTCTAAAGTATAGAGGGGTTGGGTCTTGAAGGAAGAATGGCTCCTCACCTGGTGTGAAGAAGGGGACTCCAGGCAGAGAAAACAGAGTTCAATGTACCAGTGCCTGAAAGAGTCCGGTCTATTTACAGCTGAAGGGTAAGTCACTGTGGTTCTGTCACAAGCCTGTGTGTGTGAGGGTGGTGAGAAACAGACAGGAGCAGAAGATAGAAATCTAGTGAGGGGTCAAGTTATGAAAGGGGATGTGTGATGAATTCCCCCAGGATGTGGACCAAAGACAAATGACTGGAAGTCACTGAAGAAATAAGAAATATTCAGTTGTAACATAAGCAAATCTCAAATCTGGAAATCACAACTAAAGGAAAACTGTTTCTTTACTCCAACATTCCTGACCCCAAATGTGGGGGAGATTTCTTCCCCACAAAACCAATTTTTTGACCCCCCAGGCACTGACGAGGTATCTTATAATTTAACCCAATTCTGATAACTGACTACCAGCATTAGCATCAGGCTCCACAAGTTTAAGGTCTCAGTCCCATAAGACCACCCTCCCTTCAGATGCCAGTCACAAGTAATGGGTCCCCAGGCTACCTGCACTTCTGTTTGACTTGGCTACAAAGTCAAGAGCTCCCATATACTCTCCACCCCCTTTAGATAATTTGCTGGAATGGCTCACAAACTCTGGGAAACATTTGGTTTTGTTTAGCAGTTTATAGAGGGTATTATAAAGGATATAGATGAATAGCTAAATGAAAAGATACATAAGGTGAGATCCAGAAGGGTCTCACACATGGAAACTTCTGCCCCTATGAAGTCGGGGTGTGCCAAGCTCCCAGTACATGGATGTGTTCACTAACCTAGAGGCTCCGAACCCTGTACTTTAGGGATTTTTATGGAGGCTTCATCGTATAAACATGATTGATTAACTTAATCAGCAGCCCCCCTCTTCTCTTAGTGGAGGATGGGAGGTGGAGCCAAGTACCAAGCTCCTAATCATGGCTTGCTCTTTCTGGTAATCTATGCCCATCCTGAAGCTCTCCAGAAGCCCGCCAAATATCTCTTCATTAGGACAAAAGATGTTCCTATTATTCAGAAAACTACAAGTGTTTTAGGAGTTCTGTGTCAGGAACTGGGGACAGAGACCAAATATACGTTTCTCATAATGTCACAACAACAGTTCAAGCAACAGAAATGGAAAAAGTTTACAGCTGGAGTTGGCAATCTGTTTCTGTAAAGGGCCAGATCACAAAAATCCTAGGCTTTGTGGGCCATTTAGTGTCTGTAATAATTACTCATATCTGCTATCATAGTGTGAAGGCAACCAGAGACAGACACATCAACAAATGAGCATGGCTGTGTTCCAATAAAACTTTATTTACAAAAGCAGACTATGGGCTGGATTTGACTCTTGGGCCATAGTTTGTTGACCCCTGAGTTAGAAAAACATTTCAGAACAAGAATTATGAAGACTTATTTACAGGTGTTCTCCTGTGTATGTGAAGATGTACTGCGTTTAGAGCTCTTTCCCCAACCTGGATGGGAGATTGTGCTATTGTCTATTGTCCTGGCTGCCTGACTGAGGCCAGCCCCACTTGATGGGAGCAGACTTCTGAGACCTATTGCTGTTGACATATATCCTCCCAAAGTCGAAACCTGGAGACACAAGTCGGTAGTGATGAATAGCACAGGCTCCTGGATCAGAAAGACCCTGGTTTGGATCTGATGTGAATTTAGGGGAGTTACTTAACCTTTCTGACTTGCAGGTGCCTCATTTGTAAATTGAGGATTTTTTGAGACCTTATTCATGTGGTGTAAAGATTAAATGAGGTGCTATTTGAAAAGCCTTTATAACACAGAATCCAGCTTATATTAAGTGCTCCATAAACATGAGTAATTGGCATTACTTTTTACTAGGTTAGGAGATCTCCAGCTCATGGAGGTAAATGGGGTTCTGGCACTCTCAGAAACCACGAATAAGTCCAGAGAGATGCTACTTAGAGCTCATAGGGCCTGATATCAATCTCAGGAAGCCATCTGATGGTGTCCATCTGGGGGGTAGGTGCTTTATATGCCTTCCCTCACTTCATATTCAAGTCCTGGAGGAAAAGGTGTTTTTTTCCTCCATTTCTACTTATGAGAACCCAAAGCTGAACTATGCTAGGGAAGCTGTTGCAGTTCATGGCTCATCATGGCTACCCTGTGGCCCCAGCCCACATCTGCTGCATAGATTAAGTTTACTCTTTGTTTCTATCTCATCACATAGTTGTCATTATTTATGCACAGAGCACAGTAGCGCTATGTCTTGTTGGTATGAGTCACTCCCTAGAGTCTATAAAGGTACTAGAAGTCAGTGACCCTTGTAAACATTTCTGTGTCTCTCATAATATTCAGTAGAGCACCTTGTATATGGTAAAGATTCTTGTAGTTTTTTGAATGAATGAATCTGTGTCCTACCCATTCCTCCTTAGATTCTGCCTTCCTCCACACACAATCTCTCCCCTACTGTAGGATCCCGAAGAGAACCATGGTGAGGTGAGGCATGAGAGCTGTAGCCTCACTGAGTCTACAGTTAGGTGGAGGGGATCCTGTGTGATGGGGGATCTAGAACTGGAGCCCAGGTCTCAACCTCTACCTCTGCATCTGCCCTACTGGAGAAGAGTATGTGAGTACCCACTCTTAGCTCTTCCATTGTTCTCCTTTTTGGGAGAAAGTCTTTCTGGAATCTCCAGAAATCTTTTGCTCTAATTCTCTGGCCTGACATGAAGTGGGTGAATGGCTATGACTGCGGAAAAATTGTATTTGTAGCCATGAGTGTCTGATGCTCTGTTCTCATGAGGTCCCCTAATTGGGTTTCTTGATTAGGTCATCTGAGAAAATTTTGATGAACTCTCAACAATTTTGCATGTTTATCCAGACCTTTGAACTATTAGACCTTCTTTCATTGTAACTTGCCATGAAGGAAGAAATATATGACTGTATATGGAAGGTATTTTAACTTAGAAAATAAAGTTCAAGTAAATGGCCATGATTTCCCTGAGTGCAGCTTCTATTTTGAAACAAACTGTCTTTGGTTGAATAACAAGAAAATCATGCTTAGATTTAACTCACCCCCCTTTCCCCTGCCTCCTCCTTTGGTCACATTGGTTTAGCTACCATCCAAGTGGCCTGGGCAGAGCTTGAAGCCCCAACGATGAATGCATCCAAATGATTCCCCTTGCAGTTTATCTGAGGCTGTGGTGAGGCCCCTTCACAGCAAAGGAGGTGCACAGGGTATTTCCAGAGACTTTGAAGACAATGCCTTAATCTCTGAGTTTACAACTAGGGCCTCTTTTAGTTAGTGTTTGAAGGTGCCCTGGGGTTTCCCCTCTATAAAGTGTGTGCACAGGTAGGGAGGCCACAAAGCAGTACAGGGCTGCATAGGAGTGGGGAGGCACTAAGCTTCTGGTGGGACCTCCTGCAAGCAGGTTAAGAGTAAATGGTCAAGTATGGTGCTCCAAGATAACTGCTGCACAAATGGACCAATGGGGAAAGTTTGCACAACAGTTAACATTTTAACATGGATAAATTCGGGTTTTTGTTTGTGTTTTAGGGGTGCTGGGGGATGGGTTGGGTCAGAGGGGCAGCAGCTGGAGAGGGTAATGGATGGGTTTGAAGGCAAAAGAAAACTATACTTCAAGGTCTGGGGGATCTTTAATTTTCTCAACATGTAGACAATGCACAGAAAGCCCATTTTTCACCATTCCTATTTTGCTGTTGTTTGTTGACTTGTCAACTTTTGGAGCCTCTTGTGTGGACTGGATTCTGATTTCTAGACCTCCATATACAGGATAGAAAATGGCCACTCTTTCTGTCCTCTTTGTGTGTGCATAGCTCCTTATAAATAAGTCTCAATTAACCACCATTCCTGTGACCTACAGGAAGCCCCTGCTGATCCTGGCTCTGTTAATAGAGCGTGTGCCTGCGCTGGAAGTAATTAAATAGCCTGAGTGCAATTGTCAGAGCTCCAAGGGCCGAAATGCTATCTTTTGTCAGGGCAAGAGTAATAGCTCCTTTGTTGGGAACATAATGAAAAAGACAAGTGGGAAGCAAACCCATTGTCAGCAGCACAGATAACTTTGGTGTACCTGGGATTTGTCATAAATGTATTTTGATGGCTTATTATGTCAGGAAGAATGTTGCCTCTCTTTAGGACTATTCAGCAGAACAGAGGAAATAATCCCAGTGTGACATTTATTTATCTAGATGTGGGTCCCTAATAGGAAGGATGGGAGTTCCATGCCTACCCCAGTGTTTTCATTTACACAATTTTCTTCATTAGTTATCTGGTCTTGCTGAACAGCCTATGCAGGTGGCTAGATGAGGCTGGTCCTCATTGGACAACTTGCAGAAAGGCAGACCTGAGGACTATCATCCAATACTGATCCCTTTCAGTCCTGAGACTTTTCAAATGACCTTTCACTCGGGAAAAAAAAAAAAGGACACCCCCTCTAACTTTCTACTTGAGATGCAATGGTGGGTAATGGGAAAATAATCCCCGTGATAAAAGAAATGCTAGGGGCTTTTTTCATAATTTTTTAAAGAGATTTTGTTTATTTGAGAGGGAGAGAGGGAGAATCCTCAAGCAGACTCCCCACTCAGGGCAGAGTCGCATGTGAGGCTTGATGCCAGGACTCCGAGATCATAACCTGAGCAAAAATCAAGAGCAGGACGCTTAACCGACTGAGCCATCCAGGCGCCCCAAAGAAACTCTAGGTTTAATGAAGCCAAGAAGGCTCCTTTACTCTCAACCAGCTCAGAGCTCTGATATCTGATGTGTGCTGTCACTCTGCAAGAGGGCAGAGCATGCATGTGAGGGCCTTTCCCGAACTTACTTGCCTATGAGCCCTTTTTAAGGATGGAGCTTCTGGCAAGACTAGCGTCCCATGGGATATACTTAGAGAAATGATGCTTGATACCAATCTATTTTTTCCCCTTTGGTCTTTGCACATTTTTCTCAAAGCTGAACTTTTACCTTGGCCACTTTTCTCTAAAAGTGAATTTTTAGAACTATCCAGAGACAGCCACGTGAGTTACATGCTGAGGTCTCAAAAAGAGTCTACCCTCACTGCTGGCTAAAGACTAATGATGGTTCATATCAATCACTGGTCTCATTTTCCTGTTCCTACCATCCCTTCGGGCTATCAGATGACAAACCTGGCTTCATCAGATGCATGTCATCCTAGTGGGGCACTGGGGTCTTGATGGTTCCTGTCATCGCCACCCTCAGAAGCTGAGAGGTGCTCTTTATCATGCTGCCATGGTTCCAGTTTGGAAAATAAGATACATGGGGGAACAACCCAGGAAACAACTGGTCCATTCTTTTTATTCTTTTCCAATTAAAATTTTTTTTCCCTTTTTCTCTCTTTACATCAGGCTAAGTGTCATACCTAATATACAAAGCTGTCGTCTACATTCTAATTACTGCAGCTCTAGGAGAAAAGTTCTCTTTTAGCAATTTTGACTCTTTGGATTCTTTTCTGCTCACTACATCCCTGTGGGTTACATTGATATACAATGTAAATGACAATGGTTTGCCCAGTGAAATGAGTTCCTAGTGATGACATATTATAAACAGTGACATCTGATTAAGAGAGTCTTGGAGAAATTTCCTGTCTTCTAAACATTCTTCAGTACAGATGCTGTAGGCACTTTCTTACCTGTGCATAAGGCTAACCCTGACTGTTAAACATCTTTGGGCATCTGAACTACCTGCTCAACTATTTATGGTTGCATAACAAACCACTCCAAAATTAGTGGCTTCAAATGACAGTTATTTATTATTTCTCATGATTCTAGGGGTTGGCTGGGCTCAGCTGGGCAGCTCTTTTGCCCTGTGTGGTGCTGGCTGGGGCACGCATGTGGCTTTACTTAGGCCTATGCCTGGCTGGGGCTAGGACATCCAAGATGGCTTCATCTACATGTCTTCAGTTGATGCTGGCCATTAACTGAGGTGTTACAATTCACCCTTTGATGGCCTCTCTTCCTCCAGTAATCTAGACTGACTTCCTAAAAGCATGAATCCAAGAGAGCAAAAATTTATTGCTTCCACCATATTTAATTGGTCAAACAAGTCATGAGGCCAGCCCAGATTCAAAGGGAGGAGAAATATTCCACCCCTCAATGAGAGGAGCAACATAGCCAGAGGAATTGTTGATGGCATCTTTGAAGACACTACCACAATGCCTAGCTACAGATACTTGAGATAATTCAGTGACTAGTTCATCAGAACAGTTCACATCTATCTGTTTTATAGACAGAGTGTTGTAGATTTAAAAGTGACATTTTGAATAAAAAAATATATTCCCATAACAGTACCCCTCCTATCCCTTTTGTATATCAGATGTTCAGAAGTCAAGAATAGCTGTGAGCCACGACTCTGAATTCCAGGGAAACAACCTCTTTTATGAGGTCCTAGCCTGTGGGTGTCTCTGAATGGGGTTGAAAATGCTCTTAGTTTCATTTCTCAAAGAATGAGATAGAAGCTCTCTGAATTAGGGCTAGATTCACAGTATAATATCCCAAAGTTTTGTTCTGCCAGAGGAAAATGTGGCAACAAGGCTTGGTGCCCATCACAATGCTTTGTAACATCGATGCTGACAGGTTTCCTCACTCTCCAGATGTTTGGAGCACAGTAAGTCCCAACACGAAGCTCTTATTTGCACCTGTGGACAGACATAGGAATATCCTTAGTGTTTCCCTGGAGCCTCAAGATGAATCAAAGATTAGAGGTTGTGGCTAAAGATGTTGAAAACAGACTTCCTTCTGCCAGAGACTCCCCAGCTCGGGTGCCACTCTTTTATAGACAGAGCGTTGTAGATTTAAAAGTGACATTTTGAGTAAAAAAATACATTCCCATAACAGTACCCCTCCCATCTCTTTTGTTTATCAGATGTTCAGAAGTCAAGAATAGCTGTGAGCCACTACGCTGTCACATGGACTGAATAAGGAGCAAGATCTACCCCCATTTTTTAAAAGGAGATTTCAAGTAGATACCAGGAAGAAGACAACAATTGTTAAACTTAGGGACCAATGACAGAGAGCTATTTGGTCCGTTTAGCAGAATCTTAAGAATATAGGAAGTGATAGTTACCTATGTTGACTTGGTTGATAGTTTGGCAGAAGTCAGAGGGAAGTATCTGCCGTCCTTCTCAAATCATGTTCTGATCTCTGAGATGGTTTCTGCTTATAGTTAGTACATGTTTTCCTCCTGCAACTTTCCTTAATCTATGAGATACAAAGATATTCATATTTATTTGCATTTAAATTGCTTTCCCTTTTGAGTCTATGTAACACTTGGGGCTCTATTAGTGAGCTCATTAGGAGTGGCTTACATGCAGACGTGAGGCTGGAATGAGAGGCAGGTCACTCTGCACACTTAAAGCCTGGAAAGAGAGGACAGGCTGGAGAGTCTGGGTGGCTTTCTTCCCAAGAGTTTTCTCTGCGACAAACCTGCGTCTCAAGCAATACTTCTGGGCATGACCATAAAGGCAGACCCAGGGCTGAATGAATATATTCAAAAAAGAAGAACATTCTGAATACTCAGTTCACTGGATTAAGAAAGCTTGCTTGCAAATGAAAGCTTGGCTTCTACTTTTTGGGGCCAATTTAATCAAAATAGTTTCACTCACTTCTGCTTAATGATTTGGCTTGCACTATGCCAGTTGTAAAGTTTGAATGGGTTTTCCAGTCCACCCTTTTTTGTCATGGCTGGTGGCTGATAAAGCCTACGAGTAGTTTGACTTGGATGACTCATGTGTCATCGGCATTTTAGAATACCTACCATTACTACCTAGTGGAGGACACCTGGATTTATTAGGCCCAGTCGCTCTATTCTGGGTCCAGGCTCCTGCATGATGGGTGACTCCTCTGGGATCCTGAGCATTGTTCATGGTCACTGCAAGCCCATGACATTCACAAAGGAGTGTCTCTACTCAGCTTAGGTCACCGCAACCCAAGGGAGAGCCACTCCAGCCTTGCCATTGTTGCTCAGCATAATAAGAGTCGAACCCACTACTTCCCGGGTCTCAGTGAGCCAGACAGGACTACCCAGGTAGTTCTGAATTTTCCATGTCAAATAAAGCCACTTCCCTCTCAGACTCTTCCCTCTTCCCCTCTTCCTTCAAACCTGTATGACCAATTTCTCAAATTTCCTTTGTTTTAAATATTTGGAGTGGGTTCTGTTTTCCTGGTTGGACCCCAGCTGAGACAGGTACCCTGGAAAGCACACTACCTGGACCCCATTCCCGCCCTGTGCTGGGAATGGCTTTGTGTAGAATGCACAGGTGGAGTCTGGATGGAGGCTTTCATCCAGCCCGGGAGCAACATGACCAATTAAGCCATCTGGAAATTAGAAAGGCTGGCATTTATCTATCCTGAGTCCATTTTTCATCCTAGATTGGGTAATTCTGTCATTCATTCATTCAGCATATTTTAGAGACTCCTTCTGTCTGCAGAAAACATTTCCAGAGACCCAATTAGTGGGGAAGCAGGATGTGGGCTATGAAAAGCACAGAAGCCTCCTTAGAGTCTCATGTCAAAATTTCCCGCCCCAGCTGTGTGGAGAGGCGTGAGGATGTCTGGAGGTGATCGGAAGCTGGGGCTCTTTGGTGCCTTTAGGCAGTTGACTACACGGGGTCAATTGCTCTGCTAGGGGGTCTGGTAAATTGTTAAAACATGCACTCCAGCACAGGGTTGGGGAAAAAAATAGCATTCCATGTTTGTCTGCTGCAAAGTGATTCTGCTCTGTTATCAACTCAGACGTGGCCTCTCCAGTCAATCAGCTGTGACCTCTCCAACCCTCAGCATAAAATGGGCAGATGGTAAGTCAATTGTGGTGCAAGACAAAAAGATTTTACAAATTCCTATTTCTGAAAATGAAATAGAGGGGGGAATGCACACTTCCCCACAGAACAAGAATCCTCTTCATTTATGACCAGGGAGATACTGCTAGTTATCAGGCGCCTGTCAGAGAAGCTAGTGCTGGACCAGGAGCTTCACACATGTGGTCTCATTGTGTCCCTACAACTCTACAAGGTCAACTTTTGTTGATCCCCAATTTACAGATGAGGGGTCTGAACCAAGGTAACTTTCTATAATTTGACCCAGGACAGGCAGCTTCTACGTGGCAGAGCTCTGAACCACACCTAAGCCCATCGGATTCTCTAGCTTGGGGCTGCCTTTCTGCAAGTGTTGAATTTTCATGTTAGCATCCTGGGTGTCTGGGTCCCTTACCCATGCAGTAGGTGGAGGTGCCAGAGCCCAAATGCACAAGGAAAGAGAAAATCACTGCTGGAGAAAAACCACCAGTAACAGGACAAAGCCATGGGGTCCTCAGCGGCTTTGGGGCCACCTAACTCTGCTCCTTCCTTTGTAGGGACAGTTATGAGTTCGTGCCATGCTTGAGGGGAGCAGTGGGAGACAGGAGTGGCCTGTGTGGCATCTCAAAAGTCTCCTTTGTGGAGCTCCACGTGGCTGGCGAGCCAGTGCTGCTGGGAATCCACATAATGGTGGGGAGAGTGGACTCGAGCTGAGCACCAGCTCTGGTGCTTGCCAGCTATGTGACGTTAGGCAAGCTACTAAACTCTCTGAACCTCCACTTCCAGCCTGCAAATAAGGATATCAATAATTCTTCCATCATAGATCTGTTGTGAAGATTCAATGAGGCCGTGTTTGTGCAGTGCTGGCACAATTAAGGCTAGTTAAGTGTTAGCGGCTGGTCTTATCGTTTCTTCTTCTGCTCTCAGGGGGCCAGAGAGCAGAGACAGCCCCCCTTGTGGACAAGATGTGGATCCTTCAAACATGCTGATGAAGCCACATTGACCGATGTGGCCGGCGCGTGCTGGGCCTCTGCCCCATGCTGCAGGATTTCAACTAATGTCAGCCCCTTGGGAGGAGGTGTTCCTAAAGCTGGACAGTCTTCAGGCCCAACACCACGATGGGGGCCTGGAGATACCCAGGGCAGCTTCTGACTTTGCATTCAACAGGGATGTCCATATATTCTTGAAATTTCCTGGCATGGGTGTACTTCACACCCCAAGTTTCTCATTCAAACCCTGGGGAGAGAGGAAACCCAGTTCTGGGGAAATCAGTAGTGGTGGGGACAGGTGGGGTGTGAATTCACTGTGCACCTTGTCATTTTTCTATCACTTCCCCTCGGGACAGGCCCTGCCACACACACACAGGGGGATCTCCTGGGCTCACTCATGCCTCCTGTCAATGAACATCTTCATCCCCTTGTGTGACTTGCCATCTTTTTGCAATGTCAGGCTCTTTCCAGACCTTTCACTGCTTCAATTTACCTCTTGCCTTGCTAATATTTAACTATAGATTGGGGTGGGGGGAGGAAATAAAATGAGAAAAATGTCTTGATACCAAATCCATTTTTCCATAATGTTTGGGCTTAGGAGCTTCCAGTTTAGGTGGATATTTTAAATGTGCCTGGGAGAACACCAGTAAGGAAATTAATGATGACATTGCATTTCTGAAGCCCTTTCACAAGACGGCTGAGGAGACAATTTATCATATTTATTTATTCCAATCTGGCAGCTGATGTCGGGGCCTGTGTCGGGGTACACACTCTGGTGCTTGGCTCCGGTTTTGAGGCCTCTGCCTTGCTTGCCTTTACCCCTGGCTCCTCCTCTTGTCCCAGGGCCTCTGCATCAGGTGATGATCCCTCTGAGACCAAGCAGCCATGAGAGATGGGTGGTCTGCAGCTGGGCAGCGGCCAGATGACATCATGCGGTTTCACTTCACTGTTTCCCCAAAGTGAACTGGGTCAAGTGTATCGAGGCAAAAAGGCCACATGTGGCTCAATACCAGACTGTGGCCCGTGAAGCAGAAAGTATGACCCAAGAGCAGGTCAGTCAGCCAAAGGGCTGAGCCCTTCCATATACCAAGCCCAGGAAGGGCTCCCCCACAAGCCTCAGTGTCCTCCTCTGTAAAATGGACACAGGCATATTTGGAAAAGGCATTTCAGTCCCTTTGCAGTGAGTTTGCACTAAATGCAGCTAAAAATGAAAGCAAACCCACACTATAGGGTGCTTGGGTTTTGGAAGCTCCTTCTTCTTCATGAGTATCTTCTTGGTACCAATTTGGATTTGCCAAAGGGGATCCTCCCTAGTTATAGTCTTATTTCAGAACTCACATGAAAAGCCTGGTTTTTTACTCACAGCAAGACAGAGTCCTAGGAATGGGATAGCACATGGCTGGGATGGGAAGCAGGCATAGGGTTGTGGATTGTCCATGAAATCGCAGGGAGTTCTATGGATGGCTGGAGCACTGCCTCAGGGAAACTAAAGAAGATGAAGTATTAGTTATCTATTGCTGTGTAACAAGTAGCTCCCACACTTAGTGGCTTAAAACAAAATTATTACTTGTTATCTCTCATGGTTCCTGAGAAGCAGGAATTCAGGAACAGCTTGGCTGCTCTGGCTTGAGGTCTGGCTTGAGGTCTCTTTTCTGATCATCAGAGCACAGGCCAAGGCTAGAGACAAGCTGGAGTACTTAATATCACTGAACAGATGGGAAAACTGAGGCCACAAGAAGCAAGAAGAACTGCCCAGAATCACCTGGCCAACCTCAGCCCTCTGCGCTTGGTCCATTCACACTTGGAGCATGCCCCTGGAAAGAAGGATCACCCTGGGGCCTCAAACAATGGGGAAAGACCCCAACTCTTGCAAAGCAGCCATAAGGACTTCCCACCCTAGGTGTGCACATTTTTATGATTATTCAAAATGCACCTCACCATCCCTTTCTTAGCACACATCCTACACACAAGCTCACTCTTCTCCTGGCTCTGAATACACTAAGCATCTCTGAGTGGGTTCCCTTTTAGTCTCCTGAATGGACCATTCCTTACTATCAGATTAATTGTCTACCATCTGCCCTTGACTTTTCTAGGAGTCACAAATGCAGACTGGGACATTCATTGGATCTTAGGTGTCTTATTAGCCAAGGTCCTTTTCAACCCAAGCTGTTGAACAAACCAGGTCACTGCCCCAGCCAGGCACTCTGGTTAGAGCTCAGTGTAGGCAGAAATGTTAGTGGAAGTGCATGCATTTCTGGGGCCCCTGCAAAATAGCACCAGCCTTCTCTGTGGGATGTCAAGTTTGGGAGTAGACAGAGGAGGTGAGACCTGTCAAGTTGGACTGGTTCCTCCACCCCTGCAGTGAGGACTGGAGAGTAATAACTCTCTGGTACTTACTCTCCATGCAAGGATCTTGGGCTTCATGGCTTCCTTCTGGCTTGGTTGCAGGGGTAATCACCTCATAGGGGGAAGAGCTAGCCTTCTCAGAATGCCTCTGGGGTGCCAGGCATGAAAGCAGGTGCTGCCTTCAGAACACTTCTGTACAGTAGACCCTTAGCACTGTGTACAGATGAGGGGACAAAGTCTCCTGGAGGCAAAGTCATTTGCTCAGGACCCCACCACTCACCAGCTGCTGCAACTGGGGTTTGTTTGCAAGCCTCTTTTCCAGTTTACTTTCTCCTACCATGCTATGACTTTGGGAAGGAGATCTGAAGTCTTCAAATGAAAGGGTAGTTCCCCTCATGTAGAAATCAGTACAAAATGTAGCAATGGAATGCTCTGGAAAGGAAATTTTGTTTAGCCACGTTGCCCTGATGCCCAGAGCAGGAGAGGAGGGGTCTCCCGGAGGTGGTGGCCGTACAGCAACAAGGGACAATGTTTGCTCAAGACACCAGCTCCTCAAGGTGGTCTAGTATTTCTCAGAGAGTGGTCTGAGAGTTGGCCTCTGTGGCGTGTGTGGATTTTTTAAATTATGAAAATGTGAGTATGTCTGGTTTCAGACTGACTTAGTAATTTGCTTATATAACCTCTGTGTCTCTTCTCGGTGGCCCAAAGGGCCCGGATTAAGAGTTTTATGAACATCCTGCTGTGTTTAGTCTGTTATACGTGAGAGTATCTATTTCACCAACCCAGATGGTGCTATTATCACACATATATCCTGCAATCGCAGGGAATTGCATTAAGTATAACCAGTAAAACCACAGCATTTTGCCATAGCAAAAGGGACTAGAACAGGAAGTAAGTAAATCCCCTCCTGCCCACACACCTACCTTTCTCTCCTCCCTTCTATGAAGTTAGAGTCTCGGGTTTTGTGGCCATTGCATCCCTCCCTGCCTCTGGGACCAAATTGGGTTTTGGGGGAAACCACAGGCATCATATTTATCTCAAAACACCCCTGGGCTATACGTGGGCTTCATTACTTCCTCGATGGCGGAAGCAGTCATAATTGCTCACTTCTATCCTCTCCCCATGTTTCTCTTCTATTTCTCTGTTGTTTCCCTTTCTTCTTCAAAGGATCGTAGTTTCCCTGGGCCACTCTTTGCAAGCGGGCTTCTGATGGCCAGTTCTAGAATACATTCCTTACAAGAACTACGTTATGTTTCTGATAGTCACTATGAGAGCTCATGTGGCCCATTGGTTCCCCCGAGGCCAGCATACTATTTCAAGTTTTTCTGTACTTCTGGCCCACATTCCACCAGCCTCTATAAGCATGTAGTTCCCTACTGAGCCATCACAATCGCTGAAAACTAATTGACTAACATTTCTTTTTATTTAAAATTTTTTTTTCTTTTTCTAGAGCAAGTCATTGTGGGTAAAGTGTTTCTTTTCCCCCAAAGAAGTTGTGTGTTTATGGAAAAACTTACATAAGCACAACTTCAGAAAATCACAATGAGTTCACATCTCTCCTTTGTGGAGGATCTTTTTAGGCACCAGAAAGGGAGGCCTACCATATGATTCTCCTCCCCATGCTCTGAGTGAAGAGGTTGTTAGCTCACTGGCCATTGACAATGCCAAGGATTGCCAAACGAATGGTGATAATAAAACAACAAGGACAATCAGACTCCTGAGACTACTTTACGTTTGTGCACTATTTTGCAATTAAAGATGGTTTCATGTTTACCCTCCTATTTGGCATTCACACATATCCCTAAAACAAACAAATAAACAAACAAACAAACCCTGTGAGACTGATGTGGCGAACATTTTTGCTCCTTTTTACAAATGTAATTCTGAGATGTTTGGTGATTTGCTAAAGGTTGCACAGGTTGTACATTGCTGGTAGAACTGGGTCTGGCTCCAGGGTTTCTTCTTCCATAGGTCAACGTTCTTTCCAGGAGCCTTGCCTACCTGCCGTTCTCTTACTGGAAGCCACATCAGCCACTTGTTTGAGGGTCAAAAATGGCTCTAGTGAAAATATCTGTTCACAACACAACACAACACAACTAAATAACCTGCAAATGAATGTTCATAGCATCTTTATCCATAATAACTGAAAATAGGAAGCAACCCAAATGCCCATCAACAGATGAATGGATAAACAAAATGAGATACATCATTATTCGGCCATCAAAAGGAACAAAGTAGTGATATATGTTAAAAAGGGATAAACTCTGGGGCACCTGGGTGGCTCAGTTGGTTAAGCGTTGGACTCTTGCTTTCAGCTCAGGTCATGATCTCAGGGTCCTGAGATTGAGCCCTGCATTGGGCTCCATGCTGAGCGTGGAGCCTATCTAGGATTCTCTCTCTCCCTCTGCCCCATCCCCTGCTCCTGCTCTATCTTTCCCTCTAAAGAAAAAAAAAAAGTATAAACCCTGAAAACATTATGCTCAGTGAAAGAAGCCAGTCACAAAAGGCCACACATATTACATGACGCTCTTGACATGAAAGGTCAGATTGGGCAAATTCATAGAGATGAAAACAGATTAGTGTTTGCCCAGGCTGGGATAGGGGCATTGAGAGGTGTCTGCTAATGGGTACAGAATTTTTTCAGGAATGATGATAATGTCTTAAAATTAATTGGGTGGTGGTCACACATCTCTTTGAATACACAGAACCTATTGAATCGTACACTTTAAAAGGGTGAATCATAGGGTATATAAATTATATCTCAATAAGTTGTTATTATAAAGCAAAAAAACTAGCTCTGGGCACTGACTGTGCTAATCTTCTCTGACTGTGACTTCCCCTAGGGCTCCCAAACCGGACACTACCTGATACTGGCTACTCTGACTTTGTCTTCGGGTGAGAAATTCCTCTAACTCTGCCTGCTCCAAATTGTGGGGCATATCAGGTACCTCCATATTCCCAAATACAAACAGCTAGAAATGAAGTTCTATGTTTCTCAAACATGAATGTGCATTTGAATTAGCTGGCAATTTTGCTAAAATGCAGGTTTTGATCAAAAAGGTCCAGGACCCAGCCTGACAATCTGCATTTCTAATAAGGTCTAATAAGGGGTGCCCATGCTATTCCTTTGACTACACTTTGGGAAGCAAGGGTGTAGACCACATAACCAGTTAGTTGGAATTGTCTATTTTCAACTGATGGCTTTTACACACAAAGAAGCAGCCTTTGACTCCAAAATGTGCAGTTGAGTCAAATGTCAGGATTTTTTTTTAAAGATTTTATTTATTTATTTGACAGATAGAGAGAGACAACTAGAGAGGGAACACAAGCAAGGGGAGTGGGAGAGGGAGAAGCAGGCCTCCCGCAGAGCAGGGAGCCCGATGCGGGGTTCTATCCCATGACCCCGGGATCATGACCTGAACCGAAGGCAGATGCCCAACGACTGAGTCACCCAGGTTTCCCAAATACCAGGATTTTTTAAAGCATATACTCTCAAATGTATTTTCCCTAATGTCCATCCAATTGTTAGGTGCTAATAATGGAAGATTACGAACCATTGCTACCATCCAACTTGGTGAAATCCTTCAGTGCACATTAATCTTTGTGGGAAGCACTGAACAGCTTGTTTGAATATCTTTTCTTTGAACTAAGTGGATTGGCCATCTGTTTTTGCAACATAGGGAAAACTTGGAGTTGTCCTAAGTCTCTACCTCTTTAATCATGACTCTATATTTTTAAAATACAAGATTAATTTCTGTCTTCAAAACACCAAAGGAAGTTCAGAAGCCCTCCTCAGATGGAAATGAAAAGCCAAAGGACTGTGAACTTTTCGGTGGGTTGTGATAGATTTATGCACAGAGCTTAATTTTCAATTACTAAGCCTCCATGACGTGGCTGCAACATACAACACATGATGCCTGTCCCTCTGGGAGGAGGTATATAAAGATGCAGAGGACGTGGTGCCCTTAGAGGGGCCTGCATCCTAAGGGGAAAATAGAGAAGCTCAAGAAAAGCAAGAAATGAAAGGAAAAGAAAGTGGCATTTGGGACAGAGAGAACATTTTCTACGTGCTCTCACTGTTTGATTGGTTTCCACTTGATCTTCTCTCCACATTTTGCTGATGTTGCTGGAACGCTCAAGAATCCAGGACACTCTCCTTCACCCAAATAAAGCTTCCATTTACACAGAATTTGCTGAAGGAATACAAAGGAAATGGTAGCCTTAGCACTGAGCTCATGCAGCAGTTCTCAAAAGCAGCCGTTCATCACTGCTGGGCAGGCTCAGCTCTTCAGCTACATGGCCGGTAGGTAGGCTTTTGATGAACATAGGTGACTGAGTTCTGAACCTCAGAAGAGCACTGCACATGGTACAAAAAATTCAGGTTCAAATTCCATTTCTCCCAAGGTCTAGATGCCTGGCAGTCTTGCTTTTTACTCCTGCTGGGCCTCATTTTCTTCATCTCTAATAACAAGAAGATTATTCTAACTTCTTACCAGGGATGAAGCCGGGTGGAAATGAGCTGGAGTACAGAGAGAGGCTTTGTGAACTGTGCCACACTCCAGGCTGTAAGAGATAATGACTATTTTTCTTACCCACATACTCCAGCCCTCCCCTCAGGTCTATCCACCTTCACCTGTCATCCATCCATTGCTTCAGTGCTGGCTCAGGGTGCTGTTTGATGCACTAATGTGGGGTTTTCCCGAAGACATTTCGTCGTGATCTCCATCAAAAGGAGACTGGAGTCCAAGCCCTGGGTGAATTCTCTGTTTTTCCATTTCTGTAGCTCAAAAGTCAAGTCGTTGACGACATTTTGAAGTTTGCTCTCTGTCATAGAAATTCCCACGCCACGGCAGGCATGATTAATATTTCGGTACTGTATCTATCTTCCATTTGGAGAAGACTCAGCAGTTCAGATTTTTCTTCCCTGTGTTTTAAGTGTCAGTCCTTATTTCCCACTAGTGGGGAAACCAAAAGCATGAAAAGAGAATGGTAACTCCTCTTGGTTAATTGTCATCCTCTCTGCCTCACCCCCATTGGGCATGGGAGTCTGAACCTACTGCAGAGGCTATTCCAAACCCTGCTTCCTAAGAAGAGCAGGGTCCACTCATCAGCCCCAACTTTTGGGCTTTTCAAGCTAATCAATGCCAATTTTCTTTTTTTAAATTAAATTAATTTTATTTATTTAGAGAGAGAGAGAAAGAGAGAGAGTGTGTGCACATGCGGGGGCATGGGCAGAGGGAGGGGGGGAGAGAGAATCTCAAGCAGATTCCATGCTGAGCTTAGAGCCCAAAATGGGGCTCAATCTCATGAGGCTGAGATCATGACCTGAACCGAAATCAACAGTCAGACCCTTAACCGACTGAACCACCCAGGCACCCCTCAATGTCCATTTTCTAATTCTTGTTGCCCCTGTCTGAATGATAAGTCAGATATGGGACAAAGTTTTGATAGGAAAAATATTGCTTTTAAATATGATTAATAAAATAATAACTGAGCCAGGAAAACTTTTACCGATAAAGGCTAATAAGCATTTCCAGCAGGGCTGCCACTGAAGGGTGTATGTGTGTGTGGGTGTGTGTGTGTGAGTGTGCGTGTGTATGTTTAAACTCCACTATAATTAATTCCCAAACTTTCTATATAAATTCTCACCTCCAGAAGGTTGGACAAGTATGCATTATATGATATGCGTGCATATATATGTGCTACATAAATTCTTTCCAGGTCTCATTTGATGTATATAGGCTATAAATCCACACTCAGGATGATGAAGATATTAATAATTACTTCTGTAATAGAAGTATGTGCTGAATGACTTGCTGTTATTTATTACATGGTTACTTTACATAGAACAGTATTTTTTCCTTGCTCAAAACAGCAAGAAATGAAATATGACAAGCAAGTTATAAAGGTTTAGAAAGATGTCTTTGCCATCTTCTGTTGTGTGTCCATTGTGGAGCTGTCTCTGAAAGGGGCCATGGTGTAAAGCCACATTCCTTTGTGTGTCTCTGGCCAAGCACTCATGAAATAGATAGGACAAGCTAGTGCTAAGTTTTCACTGCATAGCTATGAGCAAGGTTTTCTTTCTTGACATAAGGTTGTAATCATTCCACAGACTCCTTTTCTACAAGGATGTCCTTAATTTATTGGAGGGTACAGATTTGGATTTGAGGAGATCTACTCTATACCACCCATACATATCTCCTGGCTCTACTGTCTTACTAACTAGATCTCAATCAAACCATTTTGCTATTCTTGGTCTCTGAGTTCTTCATTTGTCACACTGGAATGATAGCATCTAATGCATCAGGGTATAACAAGGTTTGCTGTATTTGAGAATAAAATAATGGGTACAAATCACTTTGAAAATATTGAAAGTCCATAAGGTGGTGTTATTACTACTGTTCTTTGAACAAGGGCTTCTTTCCATCCCACCCTATCTGGAAATCGAAATTCCTGGCTCAGCCTCCCTGATCTAGATTTTAATTATACACTTTGTCTTACCACAGTTTACAGGTTTCAACTTCTTTTGCCTTATATTGAGAGGCAAAATAGCATGGGGTTGAGATGACTAATTCTGGAGTCAGATGGACAAAGACTTAAATTCAAGGATTTAATTTAGTCAAGACATCTAACTCTGGCAGTAACTGGACTAGCCTTCTTCCCATAAATAAACATTAAGCAGGACAAAATATGTGAGACATTTTTTTCAGCCATCAAGCAGTAGACAGCACCAGACTATGATCTCTGAGAAAAGGGAAACTCACAAGATCACATTTGTGGAAAATGTCTCCAATGCAGCACAGAGACCTGGAGTAAAAGCAGGGTGTGTAGGAGTCTTTCAACTAAGGATCAGTATCTGAAGCTGTTAAAGGGGCTAGAATCTTCTAGAATCTAGAAGCTGTGAAGAGAGGATCATACTCTATTTGGGGGTTTCCCATGAGTTCTTGAGTGAAGAATGGGCTGAGCTTGCACAGAAAGAGACCAAAGGAAACTTATCAGATAGTAGCTGATGTAGGGCTGTAAGCAGAACAGGCACACTTGAGGTCTAGCAGTGCTGGCGAGTAGTAGAGTACCAGCTTAGGCCTTGCTAACTTCCCTAGATACCCAGCTGAGATACTAGGAAAAACACACTGGAGCTAAGGGACACACCCCAGACTAAGACCTCCTCTTTACCACCCATACACATCTTAAAACCAAGCCTTGACAAGATCTGCATGGGAAACAGAGTGAGCAGTTTGAAATGAACCAAACCAAAAAAACTTGGGAAATATCTTGATCTCTCCATAGACCTTCCCTAAAGCCTAAAATAAAGCCTAAACAAGTTCAAAGTGATTACCTTGTGATTGAATGCTTGCCAGAAAAAAGCTCAACCCTTTGGAGAATAAAAGAATTCAGAGTCTCTACAATAGATAATTAACAATGTCTGATATACAACAAAAAGTACTAAACATGAAAGGACAGAGGAAAATGTGATCTATGGTCAAGAAAAGAAGTCAGTAGAAACTGACATCAGGATAGTCCAGATGTTAGATTTACCAGTCAAATACTTTAAAGCTTTTACTTAAAACATACCAAGAATTAAAGGAAACCATGTCTTAATGAGTAAATAGAAAATATTAGCAGAGAAAAGAACTATAAAATAAAAAAATAGATTCATTTAGAGCTGAAAATTGAAATAATTGAAATAAAAAATTACCTAAAGGTCTTAACAGGAAATTAGAGATAACAGAAAAAAGGGACTGACTTGAAGAAATACAGATATAAATTATTCAGTCAGCATAACAAAAGGGGAGAAACAGTGAAAGAATGAACAGAGCCTAGAACGCATAAGACAATATCAAATACTATAAAAGACATGTAATTGCAGTTTCAGAAGGAGAAAGGAGTGATAATGAAGGAAAAAAACAAATTTTAAGAAAGAGTGGCTGGAAAATGTGCAAATTTGAAGAGAAATATCACTTAGAAATCTTATAAGCTTGAGAAAACTTAAACCAGATTAATACAAAGAAAACCACATCCAGGTACATCATAGTCACACTGTTGCAAGCCAAAACTAAAGAGAAAATCTTCAAAGCAAACAGAAAAAAAGAGAAAAAAAAAAAGAGAGTTATCAAGCCCTGAAAAGATATGGAGGAAACTTAAATGCATACTGCTTAGAGAAATCAGTCTGAAAAGGCTGCATACTATATGATTGCGCTGGAAAAGGTAAAACTGCAGAGACAATAAAAAAGATGAGTGATTGTCAAGGATTTGAGGGGAGATAAGAAAGGATGGATGGGTGGAACACAGGATTTTTAAGGCAGTGAACCTATTCTATATGATACTGTAACAGAAGACATAGGACATTGTGCATTTGTCAAAACACATGGAATGTACAACACAAAGAGTGAACCCTAATGTCAACTATGGACTTTAGTTAATAATAATGTGTCAGCATTGATTCATCAACTGTAGTAAATGTGACACACCAATGCAAGATATCAGTAATGGGGAAAAGTGTGAGCAGAGGAGGGAAGGGGTATACAGTAACTCTCTTTACTATCTGCTCATTTTTCTGTAAACCAAAAACCACTCTAAATATTAAAGTCCATTAGATTAAAAAAAAAAGAAGATATGTTTTATACAAAGGAAAATAAGAAATTTAGACTACTTCTCATTAGAAACAACAGGGACCAGAAGGCACTGGAATAATGCCTTTAAATTGCTACAAGGAAAATAAAAAGCCTGTCAACCAAGATTTCCATATCTCGAAGAAAAATATCTTTCAAAAAGGAATGAAAAAATGAGGATATTTTGTTCAAATAAACAAAAGCTGACATATATACTAAAAAGTTAATGTAGGAAATGAAATAGAGTACTGAAATTAATTAATCCAAAACAAATTTAAAAAATAGAGAAACAGAAGAATAAAAAACAGAAGGAAAAATGGAAATCAAATAGCAAAATGGTAAATTAAACTCAACCATATCAATAATTTCATTCGATGTAAATGAATTGAACACTCCAATTAGAAGAGAATTATTTCCAGACTGAATAGAAAAAGCAATATTCACTTATAGGCTACTTAAATGCAAAGAAGTATACAGTACAAAGAGGATGCATAAAAAATTGTGTCTGTATTAATAACCAGACAAAGTAGATTTCAGACCAAGTACTAATGTTAAAGAGAAAGATTGCACAATAATGAAAGGGAAATTCATCAGGAAGAGGTAAAAATTTAAATATGAATGTAACTAATAACAGAGCTGTTAAAGGTATATGAAGCAAAATTTGATAGAATTAAAGGGAGAAATAGACAAATCTATCAAACTAGAGATTTTAACACACACTGCACCAGCCAGAAATCTTCAAAGAAACAGAATGTGTGTATGCGTGCATGTGTGTAAAGAGGTTTATTTCAAGAAATTGGCTTGTGCAGCTGTGGGGGCTGGCAAGTCTGAAATCTATAGGACAGGTCAGCAGGCTGGAAACTCAAGCAGGACTCGATATTGGAGTCTTGCTCTTGAAGCCTTTCAACTGGCTGACAGAGGCCCACCCATATTATTGAGGGAAATCTCTTTTACTTAAAGTCAAATAATTGTAGATGTTAACCTCATCTACAAAACATCTTCACAGCAACATCTAGATTACTGTGTGATTAAATAGTGGGGATACTGGAGCCTAACCAAGGTTGACACATAAAGTTGGCAGTTCCAGTAATTGATAGACCATGCACATAGTCTGGCTTTCAGTAATTGATAGATCATGCACATAGGAATTCAGTAATGATATCGAAGATCTGCAAAGTATTATCATCTAACTTGACCTAACTGACAGCTATAGAACACGACAGCCAACATCTTCAGAATATGCATACTTTTCAAGTGCCAATGGAACACTTATCAGAATAGACCATATGCTGGGCCATAACATAAGTCTCAGTAAATTTCAAGACTAAACGCTTGGTCCCTTAATGGTTTAACCACTTGCTATGTGAACTTAGGCCAGTTGATAGCCTTCTGTAACTCCGTGTTCCTCATCTATAACACGGTCATGGCAATAGATGCTGCCATTATGGTTGGGCTGTTATGAAGTTTATGAGGATTCATTGAGCTAATTTATGAAAAGCCCTTTGCAGCGTGTCTAGAAAATGCTTAATAAATAATAGCATTAAAATGGCAATGATGATGATGATGATGATGAATTGACCCAAATTAAACATAAAATCCAATAAAAGCCAGCATACAATCAATTATTAGTTGTAGTAACAATTCATTTAATCAGAAAATACAATTGAAGTTTTAGGATATGCCAAGATCTCTGCAAAAGAAAAACAATAATGGTAAAAAGCAGTCACTGTCCCTGCTTTCTTGAAGTTTATCGTCTGGTGAGGGAAACAAATACTAATCAAATAATCACTTTGAGATGAGTGATGTGAATAAAAGGTAAGGATACAATGCAGAACAAGGGGATTTAACATCACTGGGGAGAAGAGGGTTGCAGAAAGAGAACTGAATGTGCGAAGACTCATCTTACATAGTGAGAGAAGCCCAGCGTGGCTGGACTAAGTGGAGGCAGGGAGGCCTGTGTGCGATGAGGTCGCCATGCATGGCGAGGACACAGTGCATGGACCACGGACTCCATGCCAGCCCCTGTGCTTGCATCCGCCCCTCCACTCTGAGTAAACAATTGAGTGAAAGGACTGGTTTGACCATTTTCAGGAATAGTTAATAATTTCCCTCCAGCTAGGTTTAATTAACAATAGATTTTTATTCTTGTTGCCCAGTAACAAGTCAGGAATCATAGAGGGAGCAATGATTTTGCCAAAAAACAAAACAAAACAAGAGAAAACTTTAACAGAATAGTTGATAATTGGACATCCATCCTGGTTTTCCCCAGTGAAAACATCTGTTTCACTTGTTCACATCTGCTCAAACTTCAGGGTCTGCAACCAATGCTTCCACCTAAAGAGCAACACCCCAAACTGCAACAACACCCCAGTTTTACCTTAGAAAATTCTTCCACTATCCTCCCAGGACAACTTTATTTATTTTTATCCTTATGATCAGTGCAGAAAAAGGAAATAGATTTTTCTTTTAGGGATGATGTTGAAAGCACTGCGTGTTTGCACAGACACACACACGCTTCTACTGAGTGAAATGAAAGAAGTTTAAGAACTATGACTACTGACTAAAAAAACCAAACAACCAGTAAAGCATGTGCAAGCCTGCAAATGTGAGTGTTAAAAAGTGGAGGAAGTGATACGGATATAAATTAGAAGTCAGAGGTGATAGCATCATGGAAATCTACTCCATGCTGCCTCCCCCAGTGAGGACCAGGAATGCGCCTACTAGCAGAGCACCAGAAAAAGCTGCTGAAGGCAATAGAACTATGGTGCGGACATCACCCAGATGGTCAGAGAGTGGCTGACATCGTATGCTTTGAGAAGGAATATCTATTTATTTTTGTTTCTTCAAATTTTTTAGAAGGATGAGAAAATGACATTTAAAACTACTTTGAAGAACCTAATTCTGTTCCAAAAAGAAGAATATGATAATGGAGGAAATGGTGGAACTTGTGTGGAAAGTAGTCCTGGCCGGTCGCCTGGGTGGCTCAGTTGGTTAAGCGTCTGCCTTCCACTCAGGTCATGATCCCAGGGTCCTAGGATCAAGTCCTGCCTGCCATCAGGCTTCTTGCTCAGCAGGGAGTCTGCTTCTCTCTTTCCCTCTGGTGCTCCCCCTGTTCATGCTTTCTCTCTCTCTCTTTCTCTCAAATAAATAAATAAATAAATAAATAATCTTTAAAAATAAAAAAGAGAGCATTGATTGTTGACAATACAGTAGAGTCCTGGTGAGAAGGAATAAGTGCGAGGTAGTTGGAGAAACAAACTGTACTCTGAGGGTAAGACAGAGCATGAGCTGTTACAGTGGTAATGGGGAGGGGGTCAGGGGCGTCTGGATGGAGAGGAGCCCATAGAAGCCACACAGGAATGGGGGAGGTGACATTGCTGCATGTTTTCCAAGGTAAGTTCTAGAGGTCTTCTCTACAGTGTAGTGTCTATAGCTAATGATACTCAATTATATATTGGGAACTTTCTAAGAGGGTAGATCTTATGTTGTGCTCAACACACACACACATACACACACACAAAATAGTAAAGTGGACACGGAAACTTTGGGAGGTAATGGATATTTCTACAGCCATAATGGTGGTGATGGTTTCATGAATGGATATGTATCCCTAAATTCATTGAGTTGTATACATCATATAAGTCCCGCTTTTTGCATCTCAATTATACCTCAATACAGTGGTGAAGAAGAAGAAGAAGAAGAAGAAGAAGAAGAAGAAGAAGAGGAGGAGGAGGAGGAGGAGGAGGAGGAGGAGGAAGAAGAGGGAGAGGAAGAGGAAGAGGAAGAAGGAGAAGGAGAAGGGGAAGGAGAAGGCACAATGATTTTTTTTAAAAAGAACAATGCAGTCTGGTATAAAAGGAAAATGCCCCTGTGGTATGAGAAATACTATATAGTAGGAGTAAACAATTACCAAAAGACAGTAAGTTAGAGTTTCCAATAGAGTTTCCAACAGGATGGGAGGTTCTAGAAGGCAGGGAGGCGGTTGGCAAGTGAGGGGTTTGGGCAGTCCCCAAACACCTGGGCTAAGGCTGCAGGCAGGCCCACTGACCTGGAATAAGTGTCGGGAGCAACAGCTTGGAGTCAGGCGGGGCACCTACTGGTTTGGGGGACTTGAAGCTTATACAGTTTGGGGATCCGATTTAAGAAAAACAGTACAAAATTGCACACACAAAGTTAAATACACAAGTGACTTCATTTTGAACGAGAAAACCACAATGCATTATGTAATTGGAAAAGTTGGTGGTTCACAAATTTTACAAAATACAGAAAAATAATGCAATTTCACAACTGAACTTGACTCAGCTCTATGACCTCCAAAGCAAACTGCCTGATACATCTCTAAAATGCTTTCTTTTTATGTGTTTGGACTCCATATTCTTTGATCACCTTTTCATATTACAATGACTTTGCAATATTATTTTCTATAGAGTGGAAAGATAATTCAGTCTTTCCTCTAACATGTCTGATCAAATTTTTTTAAATAAACTTTCTTTATTAAAACAGGTTTAAATTTGCAAAAAAAAAAAAATTGTGAAGACAGTAAGTAGACCCTGTACACATCATATCCAGTTCCCCTCTTATTAGCCTCTGACTTTAATATGGTACATTTGCTACAATTAATGAAGGGATATTGATACACTGTTATTAACTAAAGTCAATATGTTGCTCAGAGATGTCTTTAGTTTTTGCCAAGTATCCTTTTTCTGTTCCAGGATCCCATCTAGGATACCACATTGCACTTGGTTGTTGGGTCTCCTTAGGCTCCTCTTGACTGTGAGTTTCTCAGACTTTCTTTGTTTTTGAGGACCAGTTTTGAGGGGGGCTGATCAGGGGTTTTGTAGAGTGCCCTTTCATTGGGTTTTACCTAATGTTTGTCTCGTTATTAGACTGAGGTTATAGGTTTCGGGGAGGAAAGCCACAGAGATAAAGTGTCATTTTCATCACATATTGTCAGAGGTATGTATCACTCCTCCCCCTCCCTCCTTCTCCTCATTCTGTCCTCTTTGAAAGAAAATCACTATTTGTGGTCCCCACTTAAGAAGCACGGAGTTACAGGGCACCTGGGTGGCTCAGTTGGTTAAGCATCTGACTCTTGATCTCAGCTCAGATCTTGATCTCAAGGTCATGAGTTCAAGCCCCACATTGGGCTCCATGCTGGGTGTGGAGTTTACTTAAAAAACAAAACAAAACAAAAAAAATGACAGAGAGAGGAGAGAGAGAGAGAAGAAGCAGGGAGTTACCTTCCACCTTGAGGGCAGAGCGTCTACATAAATTATTTTGAAATCTTCAACATGAAAGACTTATCTCTTCTCCCCCACTAATGTATTTATTCAATCATTTATTTGTATCATTATAAATATATGGTATTTATTTCAGACTTCAGATTATAATCCAATACTATTTTATTTATTTTGTTGCTCAAATTGTTTCCACTTGAACCTTTAGAAGCTCTTTCAGTTGGGCTCCTATGCCTCTTTGAAATACCCCTGTCATTATGATTATGATTATGATTAAATACTTTGTTTTCTGACTCTACAGGATGCTCCAGTATGCTCTTGTCTATTTCCTTCCCCAGTCCTCAAAGGAGCTCTGGCTCCTTTTTTTGGAGAATGGTATTAGAAACCTAGATTGTAAGTATCAGGTGTATTCATTGCTACTACCTTGCATTTGCTCTAGACTCTCAACTGACAAAACAAGGAAATACAGATGTACACACTAGCCTATATATATATATATATATATATATATATATATATATGAATATTTCTGTATGTAACCATTGGTGTCTGTTAAGCAGAACATTGGTTTACACTGAAGATGTACACACTAGCCTATATATATATGTGTATATATATATATATATACACATATATATATATGAATAGTTCTGTATATAACCATCTATATCTGCATTAAGTGGAACATTGGTTTGTACCGGTGTCTCCAATGCTGGACTGTTGTCTTGTGGATCATCATTCTAGCCTCTTCTCCATGCTCATCTGTAACCTCCTACATCAACAGTGAGGAAGCTGGCCACCAATTATCGACCATCTTTTGCTTACCTAACCAATTCTTACAGCAGTGTAAGAATTGTTAACCCTCCCCCCCCCCCCCCCCCCCCCCCCCATGGGACACAACTTCCTCTAGAGTATAGTGCTTACATACAGCCTGGTTTGGTCATGAGTCCTGCAGACACCACTAATTTCCAAAGTTACTTAGGTCAGCACCTTTTTCCCCCATCCCTTTCAGGATGTCTGTTTCATACATTTTTAATGCAGTTAGATTATTCGGTCATGTTCTGCATTCCATCCTAAGATCTCCTGACCTCCTAAATGGTTTTTAAAAATGTGTGTGCATTAAAGTTCACTCTGTGCTGCAAAGTGCACAGTGCCGTGGGTCCCTGATCACAGGAACTTTGTTTTTTCCTCATGGTGGTTCAGAGAAATTTCTTTCAGATGTGTTACTCATTCTTAGCAACATCAAATACATTTTTAGGATCGTTATCAAAATTGGGAAAACTCTACTGAGGTTTCATAAATGAGCTGTAGGATTTGGAAGAACTTTCCACAGACTTCCATCAGGTGCCATGCATTTCAAGCCTTGTTTCTTCACACCACATATTTGTGATGCCACAACCGTGCCTATTTGTGTCACAAAAGCAAGTGAGCCCATATACTGGGCAGTGGAAGTATTCCTGGAAATCAGTCTTGCTTTGGAATAGCTAGTAGTCTCTTAACTATACATGAAAGTATTTGGAACCACAGAAAACACCTCTGTGGTTTTAAAGAATTGTAGCTTCAATACATCACTTTTGCAAATTTTTCAAAAATATGAGACCATGTGGACATAATCCTATGACCCTTAAGAAAAGAGGGACCCCGAAGATTTATTGGCTTCATGGCAAATCTACTTCTGAGTCAGACAGACCAGTCAGTCATTCAACAAATATTGACTGAGCACCTAATATGTAAAGAGCTGTGTGTTCAATGATAAATGAGATACAGTCCCTGCCCTCATGCCCTCATCAAAAACCCATGCCACTAGAAAGAAACAGTACAGATTATCAACAAGTAAACAAGCAACTTCAAAATCTTATTTGCCATGAAGACCAAGAACAGGGTGCTCTGACACAGAACATGAGGAGAACCCAGTTTAGAAAAACTGCTAGTGAGGTGACATTTCAGCTCAGACCTGAAGGCAGAAACGGAGTAAGAAATGCGAAGCCTGGGGAAGAGACTTCAGGAGGAGAAATGACAAGCTGAAATATGTTAAGGCTGGAAAGAAGTTAGGCCCTTCTGGGAACTGATGGGGCTGGAGTTTAATGATAGAAGAGAAAGGGATATGGTTGAGACCCTGCAGTGAGATGGACAGACCTTGCAGCACCTTGCCACCGACCAAGAAAGAGCGAGTTTTCTTCAAAAGGCAGAGACAGCGCTGAAGTTGTTTTAACAAGGGAGTGATTGATTAAGACTGTCTTCTTTTTTTTATTTTTTTTATTTTGCATTTTTTAGAGAGGGGGAGAGAGAGAGAGAGAGAGAGAGAGAATCTTAAGCACGCTCCAATCCCCACACAAAGACCGATGCGGGGCTTGATCCCATGACCCTGAGATCATGACACTTAATCGACTGAGCCACCCAGGCACCCGGAGACTCTCTTCTTTCAAAGAAGAGTTCAGTAAGGGGAAAATATGGGGAGAGGAAGAAAGAAAGGACACAGGGAGACTGGTTCTCTGGGTTGAGGGCTGGTTTCACCATTCCCAGACCCTGGGTAAGTTATTCAGCCTCTCTGAGACTCAGCGTCCTAATCTGTGAAATGGAAACACACAGTTTTAATGCCTCCCAGGATTATTGTGAAGATTGAATGAAGCTATGTGAGGACAGCATTTATGTAACACCATGGCTGGCATACTGTAAATGCTGAAAAATTGTCAGTTATTATTACCCTTGGTATCATTACTGTTGGGAGCAAAGCACAGTGTCATGCTAGGAGAGGACTGGGAATTGACAGAGCAAGGACTGAGAGATAAGGGGCCAGAGCCAAAGCCCTGTGGTAGGAATGCAGCCTCTGTGGGGCAAGGGCTGGAGGGTGGAGAGCTGGACCCATGTTCTGAGCAGCGCAGGGGATCTGGGGCATGTGAAGTACCTCTTGCTCTCAGTCAGAATGGTAAGGGAAACTGGGCTCACAGCAGCACAGCAGATGGCCCAGGGGCTGAGTGGGGGTGCAGCAAGAAGCTGGGTCTCTCAGCCTGCCCTCTGTCTGCCCAGGGAGTCCCTTGGTGAGACGCACACCACCTGGGACACCAAAGAGTGGAGACTTGGAGAACTTGGAGACCTGAGAGGGCCAGCCTCAGCCCTCAGTCTTTTCTTGTTTTCTCTCGCCAAGCCAGGCACACCATTGAGTGGACAAATGAACTGGAGGCTAACACCCAAAATGAACTAAAGTTGAGGGAAATAAACATTTAACTTTTATTTCTTTCTATCGCTGTTGTGTTCACAGCAAGAGCCACAAGGGAAGGAAGGAACCACTTGAAACTCTTCAATAATTGTTTCCAAGTGAGGGATTTGCCAATTTCCCATCTTTGGCAGAAGACTGTAAAAGACCCCAGGGCTGCTTTACCTGCAGTCAAGTGTCCCCTCTGGGAGGGACTATGCCAGACACTGGGATACACCAAGGGGCAAGACTGTAGAGGAGCTACCAACACCGAATTTACAACCCAGTGGGGACAAATTATAAAATTACAAAACAAGAGAAGGGCTGTATGTTCTCATAGTCTGAGGGACATACCCCTGTCTGGGGGATGATGAGGGCTGGTCAGGAAAGTTGCTTACGACATGCAAAGTTCTCTTTCTTGAGAAGCTTAGAGGACACTTTCTTCTTTTCCAGTTCCTTGTCCTCTGCCCCTCTAAGCCTGGCTAAACTCTCTGTCTTCCCTTTGCCTCCATGTTGTCCAGCCAACCCCATCCTGAAACTATCCCCAGAGGCAGTTCGCTTCTCATATGGAGTATCTGAACCTTCTTTGACTTCTCCAATTTGCATCTCCATCTCCTGGAAATAACAGCATTTATTTTTTCCCCTCTTGTGCAGTAAAAAAAGCATTTATAATACGTACCACGCGTTGAGCAATGTTTCACATTTACTTTTCACTTGAACCTTATGAGATATGTTCTGGTATTTTCCTAACTTGACAAATAAGAAAACTGAGTTGTAAGGAAATTAAGTAACTTGCCCAAGGTTACATAGGAAGTGGAAGTTGCCAGACTTGTCCTGGAGTCGGTTGATTCCCAAGGCCACGTTCTTAACTATTATGCCATCCTGTCTCCACAAGTGATTGTGATACACCCTGTAACTCTGGGTAACCTTCCCATGGGGAGAGGGCATTTCTGACTTAACAGGGGCCACAAGACACTGAGTTGCACCTGCCCATAATGAGCAGCTCTCTTCCCTGCCACCATGGAAGGGTTGCTTCGACTCCTTAGTGGTAGATGGGGACATTTTCCCCGAGATGAGAGATGGGTTAGAGCAGGAAGAAGAACACATTCCGAGAAGACCTAGATGATGGTCACAGGAGCTGAGACCCATGTCTCTGACTTACTGAGCTGGTGGGCTGGTTGCTCAGGTCAGGAGAAGGATAAGTCAAAGCCAGCTTGTCTGAGGGGCCAGGATGGCAGGGCGGTGGTGCTTCATAGCTGTATGGCCACACTCCTCACAGGCAGGAAGAGCATCTGTGGAGGGGGATATCGTGACAGAAGTGAGCCAGGGCTAGAAATTCCCTTTCTGAAAATTTCTTTATTCGGTCATCAGATCCGTGTTGTGCCCCTCCTGTGTTCCAGGCTGAGTATAAATCCTGGGCATCCGGGACTGAACAAAATAGACAAATGCCCCCTGCCCCGGAGAGGTTTCATTTGCGTACCTCTGGTGGCACAGTGAACGAATCAGTGACCACAACGCACCTAATCACGCTGGTGATAATGGGATGCCAGCCCTGAAGATAAGCACAGTCAGGACTGTCATAAGAATGGCTCGGGCAGCAAATATTCACTGTAAGAAGCTGCTTTGCTTCATAGCCAAAGTTTATTCTGGAGTCCCTTCAAAGATGCACCAGAGAGAGATCCGCGAGTATGTGCAAAATGGAATCTAAATAATCTAGAGTGTGCATATGCCCAGCTTTTCAGAAATTCACCTCATATAGAGAGCAGGATGTTCCAGTGAGCGGGTACTAATAAGGTGGCCTCATTTCCGTGACTGATGCTTTAATACCTAGTGGAGTTACTGGTTTCACGAGTCGTTTGATAGTAAGACTCTTCCAAACATGGCAATTAACGAATGTCTAGTCACTACAACCAGAGATGATAGTCTTTAATATTAATTTTATAACTCACCTCTTTGGTGACCTTGAATAAGTCATCTCACTTTTGTAAATTCCATGTTCCTTCTTTGAAAAAAGGAGGGGGTGCATTATTTCTAAGTTTCCTTCCCACCCTTACAAAGTATTTCTGTAAGGTTTCATGAAAGAAATCATTCTGGGGGATGAGTATGAATGGAATGCTGCTAAAATGCATGCCAGATGCAGAAGGCGAACAGGAAATCGGCCAGAGGGTCAGCTCTGAGAGCCTGGATCTGCACATCCTCCTGTATCTGGAGCATTGGACAAGCCATTATGTAGACTGTAGGCATCACTGACTCGGGAGATATTTTGTTTTTCTCCCTGTAGTCAACTGGCATGCTGTTCGTGACCATTTCTCTAAATACCTGAGGTACTTTCAAAGCAGCTGTATACATCTGGGGCCCTTGGAAAATGAGGTACTCTGCATGAGCGAGCTCCCAGAAAACAAAGCTTATTTCTGCAGGCATCCACACTCTCTTGTAGCATCTAACCTCTTTTCCTCTGGGCTGGGATGAGGAACACCTACTATGGTTCTGTGTTGAGCTACGGCAATATGCTGAAGCTTGTTCATGGGGGCGGGTCTGGTCCCCAGATAACTGGGCACTTTTTTTTTTATCTTTAAGGCTATTGTGTTTTTGTTTGCTGGTTTGCTTATTTAGTTTTGTTCTTCCCTCTGCAATCCACTCTCATCACCCTTGCTTTTTTGTTTTGTTTTGCTTTTGTTTGTTTATTTTACACATAACTGCTTAGTTGAGGTACCTGAAGGCACTCTGCTTCCTGAATGTGTGTGACCTGAGCTTTGTGGCAGCGTGTTTCTCAGAATGAGGCTTTTTATTTTATATATATATATTTTAAAGATTTTATTTATTTGAGGGAGAGAGAGAGAGAGAGAGAGAGAGCACACAGAGGGACAGGGAGAAGCAGATTTCCCGCTGAGCAGGGAGCCCGAGGCAGGACTCAATCCCAGGACCCTGGGATCATGACCTAAGCCGAAGGCAGACACTTAACGACTGAGCCACCCAGGTACCCCAGAATGAGGCTTTTTTTTTTTTAAACTTTCTATCAGGATGATCTACAAAGCTGATCTTCATGTGGTTATTGGGTATAAAAATCTGTATTTAGAAATCAATACTTAATTCATGAAATAAACAATTGTTTGCTTTAAGTAGGGAGGCCATGGGCACTGGGGGTAAGGATGGGAGGGAAAATCAGATGTTGTCGAGCCAGGAGGAGTTATTGCTCTGTACAATGTGAAAGTCTGCCTCCTTCCCTGAACTTCATGCTTTCTTATCTGCAAAATGAGGATAGGAACATGCACCTTGGAGCTGTTGTAAAGTTCAAATGTGATCAAGTATCTGAAATCACGTTGTAAAGGACAGCACGAAATAAAATTGTAACCAGTATTAGGAGACAGCATTGCACTGTAGTTACTCGTGGGCATATCTCATCCTGTAAACTGTAAGCTATTTTAGGACAGAAAGTTTGCCTTATATCCAAGGGTGACATTCAAAATATTTAACAACTGGTAGGGCATCAGCCAATTAGACTCTGGCCATAAAGAGCCAGAATGCCTAGGCTAATGTTCAGACCAGCCTTACTCACACGCATGGGAATCCTGCAAAGGGACTGGTACGGCACCCTGACATAAGGGATGCTCAGTGAATGGATTTAAAATATTATTTGCTTTGTGAAACATTTCTCTCTGTTTCCACGTGACTTCTTAGGGGCATGTGATCTATGCCTGCCCTACTTGACTCCCCAACAGAAATTTTTTTTTTCCAAGTTCAGTCCCAGGTACTAATCCCTGAACACCTGAAGCCTCTTTTCTTTTACCTGAGTTACAGATTCATTAACCCAGACTTTTTAGAAATGTTATTATTAGAACTTTAATCACCCATGTCCTCCTTTTAAGGTCTTTCTAAAATTACTTTCTGGCAATAATAATTATGTCAGTCAGGGGCCAGCCAAATATAGCTGTGGCCCTTGAGCCAAATCAAGATGGGAGTTTCCAGCTATAATCTATTATTTGGCTCCAGATGATTGTGTTAGCTTCCCCCCACCCCTTCTCTGTCCTACCTATCTTTCTTTTGGCATAAAGTGACAACAACACAACATAGACAATGGAGTCCTAAAGACCAAGGTAGAGTGTCAGATGTGGGTCTTCCCATCTATTGCTAAGTTGCAATCTGGGGCCAGATTCTGCAAGTCATATGTTACAGGAATGTAAAGGAAACTACAAGATTTTAAGTAACAGGGTCTAAGTCAAGGGCAAAAGCCGAAATGGTAGTGGTGTTGGTGGGGGTTGGGAGGATAGTGATATTTGGGTTGGAAGAGAGCGAAACCAGGAAGCCTAGAAATGAAAAGTAGCTGACAATATGCACAGGTGGTAGGAGTTTTGATTTGAAAGATGGTCTTGGCCGAAGCTGCTTTTGATGGGATCCAGGAGACCTTTTGTGAATGGAACCAGATTCAGTGAGAGAAGACACAGCTCAGCTAGTGGAAGATTTTCAGGAATGGCCTGCCTGATTCCAGCCCCCACCTCTATTGCTGGAGTTCTGTGACTCCATTTACAGGCTTAGTTAGTTCAGTCTGGGCTCTGAGACCACCTTGACCATAGTCAGGCAGCATTTCATGACCCCACGTCCATCACCTCTGCTCAGTACGCAATCAACTAAGTTGTCCATTTCTGCCTTGACATCATTCACTCATTCAAGTGAGAATGAGGATGGAGAGAAGGTGGACTTGAGAGCTATATGTAGGGGGGAGTATCCACCAGGCTGATGAATGACTGGTCAAGATTGGAGAGGGGGGTGTGAGATAAATGACCCTCCCTGACATTTCTGGCTTGGAGACCTGGTCGGAGGGAGACACTGACTCACTGAGGAAGACAGCAAAGAAGCAGGAGCAAGTTTGGGAGCTAAGGTGATGAATTCAGTTTGGTGAGAGGGGTCTGTGGGGTATCGAGGCTGAATTGTCAGGAGGAGACTGTATAGATCAGAGTTACCCAAAAGTACCTTCTCTGTGCACTGTGATGAGAAAAGGAGCTCAGCTAGAAGGTAGATTAATGTTCTGCTCCTTTCAGACAGGAAAAAATTCAGTTGAACTAAACAGTGTGCTTAGCAATGTTGTTTATTTGCATTCGGACACAAAGCTCTTTCTCTGAATTTAGACCAGCAACAAACAGTGTGTGGTCCGGCACTGGTCCACAGACCAGACTTCGAGAAGCCTGGGTCTGGGTTGTAAGTTCAGGAGAGTCTGGGCTGGAAGTCCAGGCAGAACACTAGCATATGATGCCCTCCTCACTCTCCCAGAGTGTCCTGCCTCCTTCTTCACTTCTTAAATGGTCCTTCTCTCCCCTCAACATAGAACTGAATGTTTATCACATTCCTTACTCATCTCAGAAGCCAAGGCGCCCCCTTACTTTCTAAGGCTGCCGATCACCCCTGTTCTGCCCACCCATTCACCCATCCTCTTTCTGCCTGGGCTTGGGGGTCAGAGCTGCTCTCTTCCTCTCTTGTACTGTCTACACCTCATTTCAACCAGCAACTCAGCTCAGCCTCTACTGTGCTCATGTCTCCGCTCTAAAACAAAACAAACAGAAAGCCCCCTCGTGCTAGTGCTTCATCCATGGAGCTCTTGGCTCCCTCCTTTTCTTAATCACCAAACCTCCTGAAAGAGGAATTCTTGACATTATGTCCACTTCCTCCCCTCCATGGCCCCTTGGCTTCCACCTCCTTGTCTCTCCACAACCTGCTCCCCATTGTCGTCTTTCTTCTCTTTTCCGACTGCACTTCCACAGACTCTTCTCCATCCACAGGTGCCTAGCAGATATGATCAGTGTTTTCTTTTCCAGAGGGATTACTGAAAATGTGTTCCTGGGTAAGTTGTGCCAACTCTGGCTTCTAGCATCTTCGGCAAATGAGGAGGTTTGTGCTAGGACTCTTGCAAGGGGTCTGTTCCAGGTATAGTTTGCTTCCAGAAATGTTTATTGAACGCTTCTTATGTGCCAAGAATTGATTTAGGACATGTCAAGAAGTTTGAGTTGAGGCTGTTGCAATGTGACAACAGCCTACCCAGTTGTTGCAAAGGTTTGGGGATGAGGCAGTGTGCTCTCCAGGGCTCTCCAGAGACACAGAACCAACAGGACATATTCAGATATATCAAAGAGGAGATTTATTATAGGAATTGGCTCATAGGCTTGTGGAGGCTGAGCAGTCCCACAAAGTGCAAGCTGGAGACCCAGGAAAGCTGGTGATAGAATATAATTCAGTCCAAGTTCCAAAGTCTGAGAACCCACCCTGTGGTGGATGGGGAGGTGGGGAAGTGGTCATGGGTGTAAGTCCTGGAGTCTGAGGCCAGAGAACCAGAAGCTCTAACATCCACGAGCAGGGGAAGAGAGAAATTAGCTCTTTTTCACCTTTTGATTCCATTTGGATCCTCAATGGACTGGATGATACCCTCCCCTGAGGGTAAGGGCTATCTTCTTTCCCATTTGCTGATTCAAATGCTAATCTCTTTTAGAAACACAAACCACACCCAGAAATAATGTTTATCAGCTATCCAGGCATCCCACATCCCAGTCAAGTTGACATATAAACTTAACCCATCACAGGGCAGCATATAAATAAGCCAACAAATAAATAGGATCCTGGCTGCTCGTTCTTATTTAGCCAGGCACCTACTCTGTGTTGGGCATAATGCTACCTGCACAAATGTCATCACTCTTTCTAATCCTCACAGACCCCTGGAAGCTGGAGCTTTTAGTCACGTTCCAAACACCAAACCGAGGCTCAGAAGGGATAAGGAATGTTCGCACATGAAAACAGGAGACGCTGGAATTGTATTTTGTGGTCTATTTATTCATGTGCTTTCTGGCTTAATGCTTGTTTTCTCTTCTAAACTTTAAACTCTTTTGGGCAGAGAAAGTGTTACTTTTGTTCACCACCGAAACCCTACCACCTAAAAGACTGGCCCAGAGTGGCTTATTCAATTAACTAATTAATCCCATGATCAAATTAAACTCCAGCGTCTCTTGGTTCTAAAGCCCATGCTATTTTTGCTAAGAGACTTGGTCGCTTACAAAGATTCTATGTATGTCACAGACTTTGGGAGGAACACGAGAGCCCCATTAGTGAATTTTTGAGAGGATTTCTGTGTCATTTTGGGCTAGGTCTTGTCAGAGAGCACACACCCTGATTGAAGGACCCAAGATGGCCAAGCAGTTAGATGACCAATCCATCTTTGAAAGGGGTGGGGAGAGGGATGCAGCAATACGCACCACAGCATCAGTTCTGAGACCCACGGAGATGGATTAAGAGATGGATTTGGGGGAGCCTGGGCTCGGTTGGTTGAATGGCCAACTCTTGATTTTCGCTCGGGTTGCGGACTCGGGGTCCTGAGATCGAGCCTCCCTGTTGGACTTCCACGCTGAGGGTGGAGACTGCCTGGGATTCTCTCTCTCTCTCTCTGCAAACCCCCGCCCCCCACTCTCTCTCTCAAAAAATAAAAAGATGAATTCAGTGCCTGGTGAAAAGGAACCAAAAGAGTAGGGAATCCATTCCCTTACAGAAACGTCTAGGGCCAGCTCTGTTGATCTGGAGCAGAACTCTCCAAAAGCAATTTAATGTAAGCCACAAATGCAAACGATCTATGTTAACTGAAAATTTTCTAGTAACTCCATTTAAAAAAAGTCATTGCAAGTGAAGAAAGTGAAACTAATTGTAATATATTTTGTTTCACCCCATATTTTTTTCTAAAGATTTTTATTTATTTATTTGTGAGAGAGAGAGAGCTAGAGCAAGAGAGAGCATGACCTGGGGGAGAGGCAGAGGGAGATGGAGAAGCAGACTCCCCGCTGAGCAGGAAGCCCAATGTGGGACTCAGTCCCAGGACCCCAAGATCATGACCTGAATCTAAGGCAGACGCTTAATCAACTGAGCCACCCAGGCGCCCCTAACCCCTTATTTCTAAAATGTTATTTCAACATGTAATCAAGATGAAATTATTAATGAGATATTTTATTCTTTTTTTCCTACTGAATCTTCAAAACCTGGTATGTATTTTACACTTAGAGTCAATGTTAATGCAGATTAGCCCCAATTCAAATGCTCAAAGAGGCACACATGGCTGGTGGCTACTGAATTGGATGGTCTGGGTCCAGATGTGTGATCTGTGGACCAGCTGCATCAAAATCATGGGGAAGTGTATTAGGAAATGTAGAATCTTGGGTCGCATCTCCACCCTACTGAATCGGAGCCAGCATTTTTATAAGATACTCCGGTAAAAATCTGTGTGAATCTAGAGTTGGAGAAGCTCTGGTCTAGAGAACAGGCTTCTGGTCTGCTAGAAACTGGGGAGGATGAAGCAGAGTTGTAGATTTGGAGTCAAGCTCCCCACACATTCCTGATAAAGAGCCAGGGAAACTGAAAACACTATGTAGCTGCAGAAATAGAGGACGCTTTAGTCTCCGATGTGGTTTTGTGACTGTGACCTCTTCATTTTGAGAAGTCCACTCTTTAGGCTCCTATGCTGAGATCTTATAATGATCCAACCGCATGTCGATTACCTTGGAAAAGCAAAAGTAACCAGAATTAAGTAACTGCAACATTAGTTCTGTGATTTAAAATGGCTCTTAATACATGATAGAAAACTGAGAAAGCAATCTGTACTTACTGTGGAAACTCCCGACAAGCTCCAATTTCAGGATGTTTAGATAAAGATTAAATATGCATTTGGGGGAAAGCAAACATATTCATATCTTTCTTCCTTCAGGCTAAATGGACACAAATAAGGAGCTCAGAAACATAACTCCGGGGTTATTTTTATCTTTCCAATCTCTAGATTGCTTTAGAATCCAAAGCCAAATGGGAGTTTCTACATTTTCCTAATAAATTGTGAGGGGTGGGGTGGGGTAGAGTGAGACCTTTGTTTTCCTTCTGTATCAGTTATCCTATCTTAGATTAAGTTTTTTAAAAAGCTTTTTTTAAAAAAAAAAGATTTTATTTATTTGTCAGAGAGAGAAAGAGAGAGAGGGAAAGCACAGCAGGGGGAGCAGCAGAGGCAGAGGGAGAAGCAGGCTCCCCGCTGAGCAAGGAGCCCGATGAGGGACTCGATCCCAGGACCCTGGGATCATGACCTGAGCTGAAGGCAAGTCGCTTAACCGACTGAGCCACCCAGGTGCCCCTAAAAAGATTTTCTATCTTAGATTTATTGAGAGTATCCTTATCACCCTTTCACTAGTTTTAAACTCTTGGACATTAAGACAGTCAGATGAAGATGCACTCAATTGAGTGTGTCTTTAGTAATTCAGGACAGGAACGGAGATGGGTTAACACACGACACAATGTGCATCTCCTAGGCTTTTCTCTGCTTTGTCCATAAAAAGAAAGAAAGGTGTATTGGTCAGGGTTGTCCAGAGAAATAGAACCAAAGGACTTACATATAATATACATAGAGAGAGATTTATTTTAAGGAATTGGCTCATGTGATTAAGAAGGCTGGCAAGTCCAAAATTTGCAAGATGGGCCAGCAGACTGGAGACGTAGGAAGAGCCCATGTTGCAGTTGAAGTGCGAAGGCCACCTGCTGGTAGAATTCTCTCTTGCCTGGGGGCGATCAATCTTTGATGCCTTCAACTGATTAAATGAGGCCCACCCACATTATGGAGAATAATCTGCTTCACTCAAAGTCCATCAGTTTAAGTGTCAGTTTTATCCAAAAGACAACCCTCACAGAAACATCCAGAATAATGTTTGACCAGCTATCTTAGCACCGTAGCCCAGCTGAGTTGACGCATGAAATGAATCATCAGAGGTGAAAATCATGGTAGCTTAAACACACAGAGGGAAATGCTCTGCACCCTCATTGGAGAGAAGCACAATCTGCTCCTCATATTGTGAGATCAGAGGAACTTGTCTTTGGGATTGTCCTGGGTTCAAATACAGTGGCTCTGGGCATGTACTGGAACATCCTAAAATTTCCCCTCATTCAGCTTTCCCAGAGGCAGAGACTAAATGCTTTCATCCTTGAGGCTCCATGGCCGGGCACAGGAGCAGACTGTTGCCACCTGAGTCAGAGCTGCCCCTCGGAGAGATGCATCAAGATCAACAGCCCTACCGCTTCCTTCCCATCCCAGGTGCGGGGGTCCAGTGTCTGCTGGGGACCGCCAGACTCAGCATCAGGGCCACCACGTGTTTGGCTGCAAAGCATTCAAAACTGCTTGCTGTGGCCAGATTCTGTTCCCGTCTGTCTTGCTTGTGAAAACAAAAATGTCTGGAATTGGCAACATTTCCTCTACTTGTCCACTCTTTGCTCTTTCTCTGCCCCAGTATACACCTCCCAATCCTGCAGTCAAAAATACAAGCAAAAAATTTATAAACCGAACAAAAATTCCCAGCCATCTCTGTCTTTCTTTTGCCTTCTCTCCTTCCTTCTTTTGGTCCTTTCTTCTTCCTTCCACAACTAATTTTGATGATTGGAGGGCAGAAAGTGGGAAAGCAAAAGTTTGACCTTCTAGAAAGTAGTTCTAAATGCTAGATGGGCTAGAAGCAACCATCGGTGGAATATGCTGGATGATCTTGATGGGCAAAATGTCTGAATATCTAACTTCTTTATCCACATTCTCAAGAACTCACATATTACATGAGGATTGGGATGATGCATGGAAAAAGGAATCAGAATCTGCTGGCATTTCTGGTCTGTGAAGAATATAGAGAAAACACTTCATTGGATTGGTTGTTGTTATTAATCCAATTTAAAATTCAGAATAGCAATTTATCAAGTAGTATCCATTTTCCTGGTTCCTAGGAATAGGAATTGCAAAAGGCAATATTGGGGGTGGCTAAGAATTCCCTGTGAATTATACATCTTAATATGTCCCCTACACACACCTGTCCCAAACTCCATGCGTTGGCAGATGAATGATGCACAGCACCAGCTCTGTGTGGCCACCTTCTGATCCAATCTATTTATCTTCTTTAAATTGTATATATTTTTTGTGAACTGGAAGTTTATGGCATCGATAACATTTTCTTCTTCTCTAAGATTCCTGCTTGAACTACAAATCTAGTCGACTTCAATAGGGATTTTACTCTTACTTGTGAATATCTTGCATTGACACGACCTGACCTGACCTGACCTGCATTTATTTGAACATCTACTACGTGCCCGGGTGTTCCAGTGGGCTCCGTACTCAACCCATGGTGGACACTTCAATTCACCCAGAAAGGGACTCTTCTGCCACATTTGTGCATTCTTAGCGCTTGCAAGCTGAGAATGTAATTCTAAAGTGGTTGCTTTATCCACCACATAAATCAGGGACAACACTGAACACCCCACCCCCCTCCCCCGAGCTGGGTGCCTATGGGGACATGAGCCACCTTCACAGAACACAGCAAGTGTTCACAGAACACTAAAAACAGACTTCTCAGGTCACTGCTCCCCATCTAGTCCAGAACCGGAACAGCATGTTTTTAAGAGCACATCACCCATTCTCAGTAGGACGAAGAACTTGTGGGCTTCCAGGCACGGGTTTGGATGAAATGCCTCTTTCTGAAAAATCTATTCATCAGCATCAGTTACATGCTGGAAAATAAACACTGGCCGAGCTGCCTGGCCGGGAGAGAAGCACATGAAAACGGATGCCTTTGAATATTACAAAAGGGAAGATGTTGAAAGAGAAAAGGAACATGCCTTCCTTCTGCTAAAACTCAGCGCGCACGAAAGGTGAAATTTTCCTGAGCATGGAAGACGATCACAGTGCACAGAGTGCTGACAGATGCAAAATTTGAGTATGATACGGATCATAATGAGATGGATGGTAATGAGGAAGATGTTGATATTTCCGTAGAAGCCAGGAGAAAAAGAAATTGAAGTTAAACTATGAAGGGAGAGAATATGGTAAGCAAACAAAGGGATGCACAAACAATGGGGCTCCGTAGAGATAGACATTTGGTTAATATCTGCATAAGTAATTCAGAAGAGGGCTGGATTTAGGGACTTCAGAGGTGCCTTAACTTTTCCCCATGGCAGAAGGCCCAGATCAGTAGCTTCAAAGGCATCAGACGTGCCAGGGTGTGCATCTAGGGAAAAGCAGTTCAAGGGTATGCGTAAGAAACGTGCTCAGATCATTCAGCCACGCGTTTCTTCGTTCACCAGGAACTTCCTGAGCTCATGCTCCACTCCACACTAGCCCCAGTGCCTGGCTTGGGGATGGGACTGTGGACTAGTCCAGGTCTGGGTAACGGAGCTGTCTTAGGCCTTTCCTCGCTGCCTGCAGCAGCGACCAAAACACTAACCAAGTTTAGAGCGCTATTCTGGGAGGATTCTGGAAACAAAGTGGAGGTTTTGATCCCGTCCCAAATGTGGAGGATCCAGCAGCGAGAGAGTCCATGTGAGGACATAAGGGACTCCAAAGAAGTTCAGGAGAAAGCAGAGGAAAAAAACAGCGAATTCTCACAAAGAGGCAATTAAAAGTACGCCGGCTGTCTGGAGATGGAGGCAAATACGATAGAAGTTTATAAAATCACAGAGAGAGTGAATTAAATCACACATAATGGTTAAAAGCAGATGTTCTGGCGCCGGATTGTCTGGGTTCAAATGTTGCCTCTGCTGTTTTGTAGCTGTGTTACCCGGGGCAGATTCTTCACCCGACTGTATTTCTGTGTCCTCATCTTTCAATTAAGGCTAATAAAAGTAGTACTTACTTATAGCCGCGATGCGGATGTGAAGCTTTGAGTGAGTTAATGCACGTAGATCACTTGCAGCAGTGCTGGGCACAGAACGAAACAAGACTCCGCACCCGTTATTCTTATTTTCCAAATGCCAGATCTTTAAAGCCAGTTCAGTCCCTGTTTAATTTTGTAAAGATAAGTAAGGCACCGTGTGACACACTGGGCCATGTGAAGGAGCTTGTTCTATCCAGGACTAAAAGATGCTGTGGATGTAAGATTAATTCCTTCACGTTAGACCTGACCCAGGTCAGAGGGGCTTGAGGAATGCTTAGAGGGCATGTTTACCTTGGAGGCTTGGGCTTGTCTTGGCATCCCAGGAGGTCCCTTCACAGCTCTCAGTCACAGCCTGCTGGGGCTGAGCCACTGTGGGTCTGACAGCATTTTCTAATGAGAAGATGATCGCTCAGCCTGGCAAAGGGGAAAATGTTAAGTCTTTGATGTAGCAACACACAATAATAATAGGCCTTCCATCCCAGAGCAACACGTTCCTGGAAACCAACCACCAGTGAGTTTTTTGTTTGGTATTTTCATAAAGAAAAGAAGTTGTGTCAATGATCCACACACATGGACCTAGCCAGAATCTGTTTTGACAAAGAGCAGGAGGTATTTCTGAGGTCACAAACGGAGGGACGAGTGGAGGGGGAGGAAGAGTTTGGAAAGGTGTCCAGTTGCCTCCCAGTTGAGACAGGGAGTTTATTAGTCCCCAACAGGTCAGTCACTTCCTCCACTGTAGAGGCCACACTGGACCTTGAGATGAAGTTGAGGTTGAGTCCTGAGGTCAAGCATGGCTTCGGCCAGGTCATTGCCATTCCCTGGGCCTCCAGTTGCCTTATAGGTAAAATGATGGGCCAGAATTAAAACAACAAAACAAAACAAAATACCAACTGGAGTTCTTTCTTCAGATGAAATCTTACTTTGGAGTCTCAGGAACAGAAGAATACATCTCAAGTTGGGGGTAGGGGGTGGGTGCATGGTCTCAGAGCTCCTCCAGCTTACCACCAGGGCTCTGGCTTTACCCTTCGCCTGGCACTGGTGTCTCCATTCCCTGTGGTTCATCCTAACACAGTTTGAAAACCACCGGCCTAGATACGCTCTAAGTCCTCTTCGGGTCTAACATTCTGTGGTTCTGGTGCCTTTGGCACCAAAGTGTCCTCAAATCAAAGGAGGGATTACAGGCCCTAGAACAGCACTGCCCACACTTTAAAAGATGTAAAGTGCATTAAGTCTTCCAATTTCCTAATAGTCATATTCTAAGAGGTAAAAAGAAACAGGTAAAATTAATTTCACTAACATATTTTATTTAGGGGTGCCTGGGTGGCTCAGTCAGTTAAGTGTCTGCCTTTGGCTTAGGTCATGATCCTAGGGTCCTGGGATTGAGCCCCACTCAATCACTCAGCAGGGAGTCTGCTTGTCCCTCTGCCCCTTCCCCTCCCCCTGCTCATGCTCTCTCCCTTGCTCTCAAATAAATAAAATCTTAAAAAAATTTTATTTAGCCTGACATATCCAAACAGTTCAACATGTAGTGGACATAAAAATAACTGAGGTATTTTACATTTTTTACATGAAGTTTTCAATATCCTGCATGTATTTTAAACTTACATCGCATTTAAATTTGTATTTGCCACATTGTAAGTGTTCGGTAGTCACATGTAGCAAATGGCTGCCATACTGGAAAACTCAGATACAGAACCTTCCATGGCTCAGAGCCTTTTCCAAAGTCACAGGTGCAACCTACCCATGACTTTAATGAGAAAGATCTACAGGCCTCCTGTGTCCAAACTCGTGGATAGTGAGACAAGCAGATGGGCCGGCTTCTATTTCCAACACCCCCCAAACACAGGAGTGGCCACCTCTTTTAGGGGATCCTTCTCACCAGCCTTTCTCTGGCCTGGAAAGTGCTTTGGGATGTTTCTCCAGGCCAGCCTCAATGACCTCAGCTCCTTGGACACCTCACCTTTCTATCCCTCGGCTCATTCCCCACTTCTTGGTAATTTACTTACTATCACCTTTATCTTGTGATGTATTATTTCTAAGTTTTCTTTAAGCCTTTCTCTGCCTTAATTCTAGTACCTCCATGAATCCATCTCGACCTTGAGGATTATTTTGAAAACCCAGCTCTCACACCGGTCCCTACCTTCTGCCATCATCCCAGACACGTAACACCATTTGAGGGCACATTAAGGAAGTCATTTAATTAATACATTTTTTCAACATTATCCATATTATATCTTATATGTTGGCCTAAGTTATCTTCATCTTTTGGCTTTAACATATAGTGCTTTCCACCAAAACAGTATTTTCCTCATGATGTTTGTTGGAACAAAGATATGGCTCAGCACAATCATGTCAGAACACTCAAATACACTGAAGATGCTTTGTTGTTTCTTTGGGACTAAAATTGAACATTAAGTCTTTGCTGGCTATTTCTATACAGATCAGGTTCATAGCCATTGGCTGGCTGGTATTACAAATTTAAATCTACGGGCAGTACTTCAGATAGTGTTTTCACATTTATGACTCAAAAAAAAAAAAGAAAAGAAACAAAATCACCTCTTTTTGTACAAAAGCAGCTCAGAAGTGTAACGACTGAAAAAACAGCCATATGTAATCTGTTTTCTACACTCTATAATTTGAACATAGGCTATACCTTTATAGATGCTTAATTAAAAAATAATTACATGTTTGTATACGTTAATGATCTGGTAATTCTTCCATGTTTCAAGTTTGATAAATGATGAGGAATTTTGCCATTTTTCCTAATTTTTCAGTTTGGATGGCTTTGACTCTTAGTCAACTAAATTATAATAATCCACTAGTTTTAAACTATAATAAAATAATCATCTCATTAAATGAGTTAAATTTGTTTTTGAAGTGACATTCCCCTTCTGGGTCTGTGGGAAAAGCTGTTATAAACTCTTCTGCTATTATATAAATCCCTACTTTGTTTGGGTTTAGATAGTGAGGCATTAGCAATGAATTCATAATCTAGAGATCACAAATGCTTTTAAACAGAGGCACCCAGTCTCTGGAAGCAAGGACAATGCTTTTTTACTGAATGCCTTTTATCAGCAAGTCATCATGGTGTCCCCTCTTGCCACCCCCTGCCCCCAGCACTCCCACCAGGACTTTTCCTTCTGGGCTGAGGTGTTACCATTTTACAGATAAATAAATAAACACAGTGACTCTGGATGAACAGACACTACAGATGAGAGAATCGGGACTTAAAACCAGAACTTTCTGACCCTGAATTAGCAAACATTTTTCAATAATTGTCTATGGTTAGGGAAAGGCAAGCTCTTAAAGCTCCAGACAGATCCAGGGTAGACCCTCTGGGAACTTCTTTTCTGATTTCTATGAAATTACCCAGAACCAGTTCCTTGTCCAGGACCTGCTGATCCCCAAGGTGTAAGGACCAAAGAAAGGGTGTGCCCTAAGTACTCATTAGTTATCATTAAGAGCATGAATGTGTATGTGTGTTGGTGTGTGAATGCAGAAGGGGATACCCAAAACCCTTTCCTTTTTAAGATGATTGTTTGCATTTACTGCACGTGGAAACATGGGTGTGAAGGCTGGACTGTGTATGTGTATGCACATATGTAAAAATTATACATATATTCCCCTCCACCCTAGAGGAACCCAAGGGGATTTCTCTTAGTAGCTCTTTGAGCGTGTAGCTGGCCAACTCTGGGCATCTTCTGATTTTAGATCTGCACTGAAAGCAATCATATGAATATGTCGCTGCCACTTAGCTTACTTAATAGTCCTGGAGCCTTAAGTATATCTCCAAACACCTTCAATCTAGTAAGAGAAAAAACTCATAGCCAAATATTCTATAGTGCTCCTAATATAATGTACTCCATTGTCATTATTAAACTCCGTCGCTTCTGGCTCTCTGAGACGGGAGAGGGAAAAGGAAAAGCTCTATTTCTTGAGGGTTCTTTGATGCAGGCTCTCCGTAGTTCATCTTATCATCTCCACTCCTCTGCATAGCCCAAGATAACTTTCCCGCAGTTTCCCTGATATTTTCGTGCCCAGGCGCAAGCCGGCCTGCCTCGCCCCCCACTCTTTTCCTCGGGACGCATGCCTGGGCCTGCGACCCAGCGGACGGCAAAAAAAAAAAAAAAAAAAAAAAAAAAAAAAAGGAAAACACCCCGGGGGGGCGCCGCCTCCTCGACGCTCCGCAGGCTACACTCGATCTAGTTATTCACACTCAGCTCCAACTCCTTTCCTCCAGCGGTGGTGTTTCAGAAGCGCCGGGCTAGCTGTCCTCGGCTCGCCTGGGGCCTTGCGGGGTGGCGGGGCGGCTGCCGAGGGCGTGGGGACGGCGGGCTGCAGGCCAGGAGCTGGGACCCTGCGCGCGGGGCGGGAGATGCGGCCGCCGGGGTGTGGCAAGCGCACGGTGAGCCCAGCGACGCCCGGCCTAGTGGGCGCGCTCCCTGCCGCTTCTGGCCTGGACCCAGGCCGCCGCCTCTGAGCAGCCCTCCGCAGAGCCGCCTTGGTGTTCCCGGCAGAGCCCCGGGAAGCGGGTGGGGGACGGTGGGGGCGTGACCGGGGCGCAGATGCAAGCGAGCCAGAGGGCGCCGCGCCACTGCCGCGCGGGGTAGCACTAGGGCAGCCGGAGGGGCAGCGACATCTGCGGGCGGGCGGCCGACGCTTCCCGGCGGCGCTGAGCCGAGCGGGGCGGCTCGAAGACGCGGGGCGCAGCTTGGCTGGGTGGGCCCCCCTTTCCGGGGACTGCCGGCCGGCTCGCCAGCTGCGCCCGTGCCCCGGCCCCCAGCGCATGGCTGGTGCTCGCGGGCCGGTGCGGAAGCGACGCCCCTGGCTGCTCGCTCACGTCGGTCCCACCGCAGGCGGCTCGGCGACGTCTAGGGTTTGTCAAAGCACCTCGGGCGACTAGGAGAACCCGGTTACCCCACGGGGGGACGGCGATTATAGTTTCTTGCCTTTAGAAAGTTACTCCGACACTTTTGATCTTCCGTCCTGAGTAAGGAGGGAAAAGAGCAATCTGCCCCCGGGCTAGGGGCCGCAAGGGGATCCGGGCAAAGGGACAGAGCCAGTTTTAAGCCCGAGCTGCGAGTCCGGCCCATTGACACTTCAGCCCCGGAAAGGGTTAACTGCATCCAGCCGGTTCGGTTTACATGTAAATAGAGAGCAGCTGCTCCGCGCGGGCCCCGGCTGGCCCTTTTAAGTTTTTGATTGGTTGCCAATGACATCACCGCCCGTGTTATAACGCTGAGGACCCGGAGCGGCGTCGGATAAACCCTCCTTAAAGAGACGATGCCACGCCCCCGGCCCCTCCCCCCCGGCTGTCCATTGGCCGCGGGCCTCTGTGAGGTAGCGGTCAGCTTTCTCCGGATTTCTATTGGCCCAACGTGCCGTCGGTCGGCAGCCGGCCCGCCCCCTCAGAACCTTACATTTACAGTGTAGCAAAAGAGAAAGTAACTATGTTGCTGCTGGAGATCAATGAAGCCAAGTGAATGGGGGCTGAATGGGCGAATCCTTAGCTGAAGCGGAGCGCCAGATGGTGGAGGGCTACACTTATTTATGAAGTAAGTGGAAGTCACCGCGGCTACTCCTGAGAGCCTGGGAGTGTAAGGCGGTGTGAGTGTGAGTGTGAGTGTGTGTGTGTGTATGTGTGTGTGTGTGATGCGATGCTCACGGGGGAGCCACAGCAGGTGAGGTTAAAGGGTTCCGGCTGTTGGCTCACGCTTCCCTGTGCGTTTACTCTCTCTGCAGAGAGAGTTGGATTTGGGGAGAAGAAGAAAATGAGGTTTGTTGGGATGCTTTGCGGCAGTTTTAAATGCCAGGGGCTTGTTAGTGTGCTATGTTGCGAAGGGGGATAAGCGCCCAGGAGTGGGGAAGTAGCATTCTCTAACGACTTAATTTTCTTTCCAGCCCCTGCCTAGAGGTGGAAGGACGACTAGCAAGGGAGCGGGGATAGCTTAGTGTTTCTCTGGGAGGTTTCCTGGGCCAGTCTGGATGCTTTCACGGGCAATATATACGTCCGACCCTCTGCTGCAGGGATGCAGATCTCTTTATACACTCCGGGCGTGTGTGTGTGTGTGTGTGTGTGTATGTGTGTGTGTGTGTGTGTGTGTGAGCCGCGCACTCCGTGTGGAGGTGGGGGTCCCAGCCTGTGACTCCGCGAACACGCTTATGCGTCCCTCGCAAAGGAAATGGGCTGTTGATCCTGGGACGTACCCTACCTGGTAACACAATAGCAAAGACTTTCACCGCTTGGTCCAGCTGGAAAACAGTTACAGCTTCTGGAATAGTACTTGCTCTTCAAAAAAATACTACGCAAGGGAGCGAGGGAGGGAAGGGGTGGGAGGGAGGGAAGGGGTTGAATCCTTCTCTCCCATCCAAAAGTGGGTAAGAGAAACCTGAGTCCGTGGGGATCTGTGGACGTGTCGGGTGCGTGTCTCTGTGTGTATGCGTGTGTGTGGATTCTGCCTGTGACACTTTGGCTCTGTGTGGGAGAATGGTGACGGTCCTGTGTAGACGAATGATAGATGAAATTTTTCCAGACATCTCTTAAAGTTCGTTTAGGTGAGTGACTCTTGCATGGGGTTTGGTTTCTCTGAGCATGTCTAATAGAAGAGGAGCCAGTAGGGTTGGGTTGTAGAGTGCCCCTGTGCCTACGGGAAGGAAGGAACTTTTCCTTTGCAGGCACCCCCTCAGGAGACAGGAGATGGACCCAGTGGGCAACACTTCACTGCCCCCTTTAACAGGCACTGGCTAATTGGAAAGTCCTTTCTATGGAATTCATCCTCTTCAAGGGGTGGGGGTCTATCTGTGGGGGATTGAAATATTATACACAGTGGCTGCCTCCCATTGAGAGAAGCTCTTGGACGCACAGTCTGTGCCAACAGGGAACTGAAGGAGGGAGCAGAGTTGAAGTGGTCCTTTCCTTAAAGGCAGGAGTGTGGGGGGTAGGGGAGAAGGGGGGAGATGAGGTGGGCAGCAAAGGAGCAAAGGGTGATGGATCTGCCAGGGTTGGGGGTTACCAGATCTGGCTCCTTGGCCTGAGGCTTTGTTTCAGGACATTTCGTTTGTAACAAAAGGGGAAATGCAGATTAATTTATAAGAGACTAACAGGAAACATGGGAGGTTTTAATATGACTATGTTGTGCTTTTCAAAGGAATGCAAAGCAAGAATAGCTCCTAGTTAAAAAGATTCACTTAGGGGGATACTTCCATTCTGATTTGCAGAAAGTTGCCATCCTCCCTGATGTATATTTAGCTGCTGTATATTTCGGTGAGCCATGCCAGCGCTCATGGTCATTCTGTTGCCTTTGCAGTGGGTGAAGGAATTAAATGGAAAGTATGCAAGGGTGGACAAGTGGGTCTTTCTCAGATGGTTGCATTGTGCTTCTGCCCAAGAGATGAGGCCTAGAATAGATGCCTCTAAAGAGCCTTCCTTTCTGTCTTCAGCTTTTCTGATTCTTTGTGCTTGTACTTTCTCCAAGGCTGAACTTCGATGTAGGTCAATGAGAGCCTGTTCATCAACATTTGTGTAGACCATACTCGGAACCTTAGACTTAGTCACCAAATAGGTGGGGGCCGTCAGGTCGACATCCTCTTCGAATCTATAAAAATGAGTTTCAGGCTTTGAGAATGGCATGAAAAAGGGCCCTTAGGACAGCCTCACTCAGAGGGATGCAAAGGCCTTTCCTAGGGTTTGGATCAGACTGCCTTTTGTGTCACGTGACTTTATTCTTTCTTTCCCCCCTCCCCTTCTTTACAGACTGTCTTGAGTTCTTCTTCAATTGCCAGTTTTCAGCCTCCTCATGCCTCCATCTCCTTTAGACGACAGGGTAGTAGTGGCACTGTCTAGGCCCGTCCGACCTCAGGATCTCAACCTTTGTTTAGACTCTAGCTACCTTGGCTCTGCCGCCCCAGGCAGTAACAGCCACCCTCCTGTCATTGCCACCACCGTCATATCCCTCAAGGCTGCGAATCTGACGTATATGCCCTCATCCAGCGGCTCTGCCCGCTCCCTGAATTGTGGATGCAGCAGCACTAGTTGCTGCACTGTGGCAACCTACGACAAGGACAATCAGGCCCAAACTCAAGCCATTGCTGCCGGCACCGCCACCACTGCCATCGGAACCTCTACTGCCTGCCCTGACAACCAGATGGTCAACAACAATGAGAATGCAGGCCCTTTAAGTCCATCAGGTGGGGTGGGCAGCCCTGTGTCAGGGACCCCCAAGCAGCTAGCCAGCATCAAAATAATCTACCCCAATGACTTGGCGAAGAAGATGACCAAATGCAGCAAGAGTCACCTGCCGAGCCAGGGCCCTGTCATCATCGACTGCAGGCCCTTCATGGAGTACAACAAGAGTCACATCCAAGGAGCTGTCCACATTAACTGTGCCGATAAGATCAGCCGGCGGAGACTGCAGCAGGGCAAGATCACTGTCTTAGACTTGATTTCCTGTAGGGAAGGCAAGGACTCTTTCAAGAGGATCTTTTCCAAAGAAATTATAGTTTATGATGAGAATACCAATGAGCCGAGCCGAGTGATGCCCTCCCAGCCACTTCACATAGTCCTCGAGTCCCTGAAGAGAGAAGGCAAAGAACCTCTGGTGTTGAAAGGTAATGCCCCTGTACCCCTCCCAAGCACAGTCCTGGTTAGCCTGGGTTCACTTTGGGTTTTGTCCTAGAAGTACCAGCATTTTCCTTACCCTGGCTGCACGAGACCAGAATAGACCTTCTTCTTCTTGTCTTCCCTTCTTTGCCCCTAACTATTTTGCTGTAGTGAGAAAAACCAGTCACACTGAACCAGAAGCCAGAAGACCCGGGTTCTAGTCTCCATGCAGCTTCTCATTCACACTATGCGAGCATTTCACCTCTCTGAGACTATTTTCTCATATTTTAGACAGGCTGTCTACCACCAGATGGTATCTCAAGTCCTAGCTGGTCTGGTGGCTCTATTCCAGTCAATAACCAGTTGGAAAGTTGTTGTCTCTCAGATTTAACCGAAGTGGATGGAGTGGAGGAAGCAGCAACTATAGTGAACCTCAAGTAAGCCTTCAGGTTCCAGTGCTTTTTATGGGAAATCTTCTTTCTCACCTCTGACCAGCTTGGCTTTTATATGGTTTATAAAGTGACCTTCAAGAAGGGCAGAGATCCTTACTATAAGGCCCCCCTCAAAAGCGTAAGTGTACCAACAACATCCATTCTTCTGCCAAAGCTCCAAGGGGACAGAGACATTTTTATGAAATACTCCTCAACATGTTGTTCTTTCTGGCCTCTTCTGACAACCACTGGCATCATGGCTCCTCCCAAGATAGGGTGGTAGGTCACTTGGCCCCTTACACTGAATACAGAATAACTCTCATGTCAGTGTTGCTGAGCCCCGGCAGGAAGAATTAATCACCCACTGTTTTCTGAGCTCCTTCCACACAGTGTTGCCTAACACAGCAGGGGAGCCTTCATCTCGTATCTATCTGACTGGCTCCCCTTTGCCCTCAGATATTGTCCTTTGGGGCACTACACACCACTCTTTCTCTTTGGTGTCTTCTGTCCTTTGATGGCAGTGAGAGATGGTCATCTTCTCTCTTTTCTTCTCTTGTGTTTTGAGCTAAGGTACACAGTTTGTGGGCCAGATCACCACCAAGTCTCCTGAAGTGTGTTGACCAGAGGTATTGCTGTGTTCCTTCGAACACCTTACATATTTAAATTGCAACAGGACATTGGGATGAGCAAGTTAGTTTTGTCTTTGTGTGACAGCTCTGTCATTCTCCTTCTTGTCTTCCCAGGGATGCATTCTGCCTTTTGTTAAGTAGCATTCTTGGAAATATGGTTCTGAATTACTTTGATAAATTCCTCCCTCCCCCTCCCCCTGGTCCCATTCCCTCCTGCTCTCCTTAGGCTCAACTGCCACAAAGGCACAACTTTTCTTAGGGTTGGTAGGCTCTGGTGGGCAGGAGAACATGGTGGAGGTCATATCCAGAGAGTTTCAGCAGGGCCCAGGTATTTTTGTTGTGATTGATGATTTTTTTTAGGGTTACAGATACATTCAGATTTCCTCTGTGTAGCTCTGTATTTTATTGTTTTCTATTCTTTTGGTTGACTTTGAGTGATTCCCAGTAGGCTTACCCAGCTAGTGTTCTCCCACCATGATCTTGGCTTGTTTTGTCTTTTTCAGATGAGAAAATACAATCCACGAATTTCTCATTTGTAATGGTTTGTCTTGGGGAGCAAAGAGGGAGGTAGCCCATGGTCTGGCGGGTCATCTCTTTGCTGGTGTAGAGTTGATGTTAGGAAAAAGCAGACCTTTTGTGTCTATACGATTTGAGGACAGTCATCAAACAATACAAATTAAGATGACCCTGGACTTGAACATGAGGGTGATTAGGCGGAATTGGAGATCTTACCCTCTCGTTTTCAGCGGACATTTTTGTGTTTGGTGGTGGCCTGTCAATCACTGGGAAATGAATCTCCCGGGTGCTACCGATGAAAGTGGGGTTCCTCCCCTGTGGATGCAGCTGAGAGTCCGGGCAGCCTGGGCTTGTTCCTCAGTGTCAGTGAAGTAAGATTGCCTCAGTGGGGCGGGGCCGGACATGCTGCTGACCTCACCACTGGGCACCCCGGGCAGCCGCGGTGAGGGCTCGTCATTTTCGGGTTGGTGAGACACAGCGGCGGTTGACCTGGAAGACACGCTGGTGGTAGAGGTTGGATTCTTTGTAGCTTTGGGGGCTTTTTCTTCAAATATCTGGGAATTTGATTGAAAATAGACAGTTTAGGAGCAAAAGGGTTGGTAATTTAGTTTATTTATTATTGTCGTCATTATTATTTTGGTCTCTTTTGGGGGAATGGCTTAAAATGGGGACCAAGATGGGAAAAAAAGGAGAGTGATCATAATTAGGATGTCCCTAGCTACCCTTCGTCTGGGTATACCAAAGGTTAATACCATAGCACCATGGAGGTGAAGAATGGGGTGGGCATCTCTCAGAAGGCACGGCCAGTGACTTCTCCCAAGTTCTTGAGTGGATCAAGCAGACCATTCTGGTCTGGCTTCTCTGCTGAGGTTTATTATACTAATCCCCTCCCTGGGTGATGCAAGATTTTATTTTAGCAGAGTTGTAGTGGTACCATTTTGGAATGAATGATTTTTTTTTTTTTTTGCAGGGAAGCTGTGGTGGTGAAGATAGTTAGAATCTAAGTTAGAAACTTTGAGGGCCTCATTAATTTATTTTCAGAGATTTCAGTACAATCTCGGGTAATTTATGGCTGGCCCAACTGATTCTCTGGTTTATGTTTGTAAACACCGGTTGCTACCCTCCCCTCTCCAAGTTTTATGTCCCCCCTGTTTCAATGCCACGTTCTCCATTTTTGGTACTGCCTGTCAAGTAGAGCGGCTGCTCAGTTACCATTTTAGTAATGCTGTGTCAGGTTGGGAAGAAACTGATCAGAGGCGCAGAAGCCCCTGGGATTAAGTTACTGTTCTAATTTACAGTCCCCTCCCTGTTGTGACCTATGTCTAAATCCATGTTTTATTCTCTTCTTCCGAAGAATAAATGGCATCAGACCAGTGCTTCTACTCCTTCTGGTGAAAATGATCCAAATGCATAAATATTTAGGGATTTGCAAAGTCTTTGAGAGAATTACAGTCTGTTTTACCCCAAGTTGGTTTTCAGTATGATTTCTAACCAAACTGAATAAGAAGGCTCGGCAGTTCTGGGCCTCTCATAATGAGAGCTATCATCTTTGTTTTGATGTTTATAAGGTACCCTTTCTTTTCAGGAAAGCTGAATTCAGGAAAATAATTTATCGTTTACCTCTGTTGGAAAAGATAGTCTATTGTCACCTGCCTCCTCCTTAAAGACCTCTATGCCTTTAAAACTTTTATTATAAGAATTTTCTAATATATAGAAAAGCAGAAAAGAATATAAAGAGCACCATATATCTACCACCCAGATTAAACAGTTGTTTATATTTGCCCTATTGGCTTTCTCTTCCTTTTTTGGTTGTTGAACTATTTTATAGTATAAACAACATTTTAATGTATTCAAATATGTTTCAGGTTTCAAGTTACTGTTTTAGAATTAATAAGGCTGCGGACATTTTATAGTATAGTATGGACACATTTTCACTCCTAAATACTTCAGTATTATGTGCCCCCTCTTGAGAGTTTCTCAAACTTCGATTTCCACTGTGACTAGCTGGCTCTCAGGTCTGTGGAGAAGCAGCTCTCCCTCGGAGTGGGAGGGCTCTGGGCACCTCCTTGGAGGCTGTAGCCCCCCCTTCCACGTGGCTGTGTCAGGGCTCGGGCCTGTACTTGCTCTATGCAGTCAGGGAGCAAAGACTGCTGACCCATTCAGCAACCCCCCCCCACCCACGGACCTGCTGCTGCACCCGTGGTGTTCAGTGGGGAGCAGGAGAGGAGAGACAATCACTTCAGGAGGCTGATTCGTAGGGAAGATATGATAACACAGGGAGTTCGGTTTTTAGACTATAAAACCTTCCATCATAATTCCTGAGGAATGAACCACACAGAGTGCACATTCTTCCATAATCACAAAGGATTCTGAAGTAACACTTACAGGCAGTATTGAGTTTGATGACAAAGGGAAAGGCTATGCTCAATAATCAGAGACCCCGCGAAAATAGTCTATTTCTGCTTTGTTTGTCATGGGAGAACCACAGTCTTCCTCTGGTCTTGCAGGATGTTAGGAGGAACTTTTTTAAAGATATGTGAAATAAAGACATACCTCCTATAATCACAAAGTTAGTGTTGTTATTCTGAGCCTCTGCTTAACATCCAAACATGCTGAACATTCGCCTTGTAGCAAGTGGTGGGGAAATTCATGCAGGATTTTGGATCCAGTCTGTCTGATTCTAGTCTTGGTCCCCTCATATTGGCCATGTGCCCCTGGGCAATTGCTTCATCCCTTACTTCCTTAATTTCCTCATTTATAAAAGAGGATGTAACAGCAGCTATGTCACAGTGTTAGTCTAGGAATCAAATGATGTCATGGGCACAAAGTGTCTAGACCAGTTTTCATATGCGGTGAGCGCTCGCTAAATGTAGCTTCATATTATTATTACCAGTGGTTGAGCAGAAATGATGGCACCAGTAAAAGGGCAATCTAAGCTCCCCTTCCAAAGGAGTATAAGTAACAAGCTAGGTATGGCAGTGTGTGTGTGTGTGTGTGTGTGTGTGTGTGTGTGTGTGTTGCCATGGCCTAAAAATAACTTGGTGACTGTTCCCTAATTTAAGTAGCATACGGTTGGAGTGCCAAGTAATTATAAAAACATGTTGGGTCAAGAGGCCAGAGTTATTTGGGCATATCCTAGAATTATTTATTTGTAGGGGAATTTGTAAAAATGTGATGGTAAGTCTGTCCAACTAGTGTCCCATAACTCAATAATGAAAGTAGAAAACTATAAAGCTTCGCTTTTTCTGGCCTCTCATCAGCCTGATTTATTTTTGGAATAAGGATTGTAGTCTGACTATAAAAGGGCAGGTAGAAGGAGGGGGGAGTGTGCTTCATTTTCAAAAGTTCTCGAAGCTTTGAGTTGTGATGAGATGGCGTGTGAAGGAAAAAGGAGGGAACCGTGGGAAGGGCTGCTCGTTTGTGTAAGTGAGACCCATTCCTTTTCTCTGAACTGGTTCACAGTGGCCTGTACTCTGAGCTTTTGGATATACTATCCTGCTTCCTAATTAAAATGTAAGTGGAAAGAAGTAAGTGAGCTCTCTCCCCCATCCCTGTCCTTGTTTTATCTGTTCCTCATTCACTGTGTGCTCAGCAAAGTGGAATTTAGCCCACTTACACTTGAATTCAGATCTAGGCTTTTCTATTGACCAACTGTAGGTGTCCTTGGGGAGCTCAGGTCACCTCCCGGAGCCCCACTTGTTTCTCCACTATAAAAGAGGGATAATTCAAACGTCACAGGATGGACTGAGACAACGGAAATCAGGTGCCTGGTACATAGACAGCTCTCAATAAAGCAGCCATTGGGCCCTGTTCCCCTACCCCTGTGTGCTTTCAGATCCTCTTAGGTTGGACATTGGTCAGCAGGGAAGATGGCAACTTGTTCTAAGCATAGTACTATGGGAGCATGTTAATATCAACCACTTGTCTTTGCCAATTCAAATCAGTTAAGTTAATCATCTGGCTTGTCAAGGACAAGTTCAAGAAACTCCTTTCCTGGCAGCAGTAGATAATGATTTTAGATTAGAAAAAGGAGGGTAAGGGCAGGGAGGTTTGACAAAATCACGGGAGCAGAGAAACTCTCTGCACAGCCTGTGGCACACACCCTCAGAAGCTAGGTGTGAGCCTTTGACCAGAAGCCAAGCCAGCACTGCTTCCTTAGACTCAGTTTTGGCAGCACTCAGGCTCCCTGCCCCAGCCTGGGGGAGCAGTTTGGGCATAAAAATGCATCAGTTTGCAATGCCTAGGCAATTGACTTCAAGTAGGTAGACAAGGATACACTCTGCATTAGGGATAGAAATTCTGATCCCAGGGGAGGTCTTCTCACGTTCTTTGAACTCAAGCATCCCAGTTTTTAGTATAGGAAGGAACCTCATCCCCAAAGTTGTCCCTGCAGAGTTGTCACTGGAATCCGCTGGGGCGATTTAAAACCTACGATGATCAGTTCCCACCTCTGGAAATTCTGATTAAATTGGTCTGGGGGTACAGGCTGTGCATCAAGAATTTTAAAAGCTTCCCTGGTGATTCTGACGTGCAACAAAGTTTGAGAACCCTTGATCTAATCCAGTTTTCTCATTATACAGTTACTGAAATGGGCCTAGAGAGATTTAACTTGCCCAAGGTCACATGCATGATTAATTTTAGAGCCTCGGTCCTTAGTGCTAAAATAGGTCTTGCCAGGTTGATTGTGTGTGTGTTGTTATCTAATGATAACAGTTATCTAATGTATAGCATACAAATATGAAATAACATATTTAATTAATCATTTTTAGTATTGATACCCTTTTTGTTGAATTTTGAGATTTCAGTCTAGAACTATAGGGACCTAAGTCTAAGCTCTTTTGAAACCGGCAGCTCATGGTCCTGATATTTGCCTGGGTCCCAGAAACTTAGGACAAATATTAACATCAATTTAAACTCATCTTCTGGGGAACTTAACAGTTTAAGAACGAGCTGGAAAACACGCATCAAAATGCACCCTTGTACCAAAGTATCTCAGGTTTCTAGGGACTTTTTGGTATGTTGGTCTCCGTGGAGGTACAGCCTGTGGGTAGAGGAGATTCATTCATTCATTTGTTCAACAAATACTACTGAATGCCTTCTGCATGCTGGTCCCTAGTTTTCAGGCTGGGGACTCTGCCCCCAGGACCCTTACAATCTAAATGCTAGAATGAGCGCAGATACAGACCAGGCCGGCATTCCAGATCTTTCTACCTTGGAGATCATGTACCTGAATTTTACATCCTCTTGTCCAACCCTGTTCAGGGAGCCGTTCATCTTCAGGGGTGTTGTTCTCCCGGGAAGTACATGTTGGTGAGGCATTTGGCCTTCCTTTCTTTTTCCCTTGCAAGATAAAGTCTGGCTTTTTCTAATAAGCCCATCTTCATGGGCCAACAGAATTTCTTTCCAAAGACTTGATCCAAAGAGAAATGATTTTTTTTTTAATTGTTGGTTTTTAATGGAAAAGGGAATATTCATTCTCTCTCTGCCTTAGAAGCTCGAGGCTGGCAGGCCCTCTCTGTGCATTAGAGTGGAACTTTGTAATTTGGACCTCACTAATTTTGGACATGTTGCTGATAGGAACACGGCTGGCGTTTATTTTTTCCTGCATGCTATTTATGAAAAGAGGGCATGCTAAGCAAAGAAGCATTGTACATGATATTTCAAAGACAAGGTTTTAACCTGCTCAGGAAAAAGGAAAAAAAATAAAAAAAGTTTGCAAGTACAATTAAAAACCACTCCAGGAGACAGGGCTGGGATAAAAACACAAGTCTGTCCTCTCAAAGCCTGTGTTATTTCCCCTGAACCATGTGGGTCCCTCTTGGGCAAAGTTCCATTGGCTACATTTGCATATACTATGTACTCTACTCTACTCATATTGTATAACCTTACTAATTCAGAAAAATTGGAGGGAAGAGAAAGTGATGAGTATGAATCACAGCCTGAATTTTACCGTCCATTAGAAATACACATTTTATTTGACATTGATGTGTATTTTCTAATTATGAAGTCTTTGAGATGTTTTCATCCATAAGCCAAGAGGAAGATAGAGTAGCATCCTTTTTTTTTTTTTTTTAGTTTATGCCTGTTTCATCTATTATTAAAGGTGTGGGGATATATATATACACACATATACATATACATACGTATATACATTCCACTCCTCTACCCCAGCAAGACCCCTATTTTATGTGTAGCTGAAAGGAAAAGAAACCTTGAGCCTCTGCTCTTGGATCAGGAAATGAGCCGTGCAGCCGTACTTTCATGGAAGATAAAGGCTGTTACCCCTAGCCCTGCCTCTGGCAAAGTGGAAGATCACCAACGGGAAGCAAAGGGTTTGTGGATTCATCAAACTATCTGTGTTGCCGTTAAGGTTTTACTTTCAGTGAAGGCCTCGTCATCTTATTTTCACCTTCTAAGACTCGAATTTCATGGAAAACAAAACAGGGCCAAACTTCCTTGGGGCTCCACCAAAGGGTTTCATTTTTCTTTGTCTCACCACCCAGACGAGACCCCCATTGGGCATCTGTTGTCCAGTTTCTCAACCAGGTAAATAGATATAACTACCTAATCCAGAGGTCGCGCCCGGCTGGTGCCCCCTTTGAGGCATATAAACCTCTTGGGTTATGAGTGAGCTTAGCCGATCTTAGCTGGTGTCTGCAGGTGACGAGGCAGTCAGCGCTTTCTGGCAGAGCGTTGCTCTCCAGTTTCCTTTACAGTTATTCTATGGAAGGAATCATCCCACATAGTTTGAATCATGGCCCCAAGGTCCACAACCACTGGGCTAAACATTACCAGCTGTTGCTACTGGCAAGTGAAAAGAAAACCCAAAGGGGGGAGTGGGGGGAGGGGCAGTAGAATAGAAGGAACAGAACAGGGTGAGGGGGAGGATCCCCTGGAGGGCACAGTGACAGGACCTTCCAGGTCCTGGACTTGAGTCCTGGGTTCCAATGTTCAAGACAGTGCATTATTGTCATTAGCTACTGGAGTGTCTGCTTCCTTCTTAAAATAATAAGTCTAGACACAGACTTCTAAGTGGGGGGGGGGGCTTCCTTGGAGGGATAGGGGGCATTTTCTTGGGTCTTGTATTTCTAGTCTTATTAAAATAGCATATTATTATGATGAGACTTTATAAGAAGGGTTTTATGGTTCTCATGAAGTGATAATTTAATCTGACAGCAGAACACTCTTTAATCACATATAACTGCTCTGGGTCTGGCCAACCTATCATCCCTGAAATTAAAAAAAATTATTTCCCAGATAGTTTGGGAAGTTGGGCATCGGGCAGTCATATCTGTGTCTTATTTTGTTCTCAGAGCAGCTTTGTGAGAGATGTTGTAGATCCCTGGTTTTACAGATGCAGAATTTGAGGAACAGACTCAGCATTTTTCTCCCATGTTATTAACTAGTGAGTTGGTAAACAAGAATGGAACTCCAGTTCTTAGGATGTTGAGGCCTAGGTTCCTTCCAAGCTGGCTGCATGCTTATTGATGAGTGAGCTATAGATCTCATTCCTTATGATTACTTTAACTGTGTTTTATCTCTGAGGTGCCCTAGGTTATATTACTCCCCCCTCCCTTCTGTTTTCTTGTATACCCTCAATTGAAAATGCCACCGCTAAGAAAATTGGCCCACTCTGTGTTCTCAGAGGAGAGCTGTCTCAGCTTTTGGCAACTTCAAACTTTGGTGATGGCAGAGGCTAACTTCAAACTTTGGTGATGGCAGAGGCTTTTAAGGAGTAACAGATTGAATAAAGAAACTTTGAAAACTGTAATAATTATCTCTAACATTTATGAAGTGTTTATTATGTACCAGACTCAGTGCTCAAAGCTTTATATCTCATGATAACACTCTAGCTTATATGGGAGTGACTGAGACTCAGGGAGATCCAGGTCCTTGTCCAAGGTCATTCAGCTGTTCGAGCCTGGGGCCAGCACTGTTATGCTTCTGCTGGGTGCATTTTCAATGTAGAGAACCTTCAGATGCATTCTTCTAGTAGCCTATGGATATGCGGGTGTTGTTCCTTCTGTTCATATTAATATATTCACTTTCTAGAGGGGGAATTCAATGAGCCAGAAGAAAGATAGGTACAAAGTTAGATATAGTGATTAAGAAGAATGTATGATGGAATATGTGATATGATGTATGGTATGAGATGATATATGATGACATCCCCAAGAATCTAATACTCAAAGGTATTTGATTGCTTTATATTCATTATCCACTCTATTAGTGTGGATAATAACATTAACTGTAGATTCCCCCCACCCCCCCACCCCCCCGCCGAATTACATGAGGAAGGAATTTCTAGTAGTGTTATCATTATCCTTTGAGAAAGTTAATTCTCTGGGATGAGTGAACAGAGATCTTATCGAACTATTTGATTTTTATTATTTTTCTCTTCTCCTTCCTTCTCCTTTCTTATCTTCCTTCTTCCCTTCTACAGCCTAAGCCTACAAGTACAGCTCAGATCATCAGGGAGTATGGCAGGGATGGACCCTAGAAAAAGCCTAGCTGATACCCTTAAAGGCTGGCAGAACAGACCCCTGGGAAACTGGGCCAGAAGCAGCATTCATTCAGGCAGACTTATTGAGCATTTGTTCCAACTGTCCCATTTTGCAGATGTGAACACTGCTGACTTACCCAAGAGCATCTAAGTAGCTGGTAGCAGAACTAGCATAGGATCCATGTTTCCTCACTCTTGGTTCGGTAATTTGTTTTAACCCCAGTGGGAGCGTAATCCTTTGGTTTGTATCTGAGTTGTTATCAAAAGACTCTTGGGGGTCCACGTGTTTGGCCAGATCACTCCATGTTTTTGTTCCCTTTCCCTTTGTAGTGAGCTTAGTACGTGATTTCTCAATGAATTGGTCTGCTGATTTGTGTTTGTCGTCACTCTTCTTCAGAATTTAAATCTCTCCTAGCACACCAAGTATAATAGGGAGGTTAACCACACAGATTCCAGAGCCAGACTGCTGAGCTTGAATTCTGACTTTGCCGCTTAGTAGAAACATGAACTTGAGCGCATTAAATTTGGTGTGCACTGGTTTTCTTATCCATGAAATGGGGAGGGTAAGGATACTTTCCTGGTGGAATTAATTGAGGATTAAATTAGATAACACATGTACAAGTGCTTTGGACACTGCCAGACACATAATGACTAGCATTTATTAAAAATGTCCCATAATTATAATATGAAATACCTGCAAGAATAATTCATCATTGTCTATTTATGTCCAGGGGATATACGAATGATGTAATTCAGAAAAATGAACCGACATTGCCCCTGGTACAATATAAATAGAAACAACTTCTTAATGCTTGGTAGATTTTGGTTTAAAGGTTTGGAAAAACCCAATGGGGTGGAGAGATAAGTACATCCGTGCTTTTTTCTGACTCGGTGCCATACTGGAAAATTATAGACTATTTCTCTGTAAGGAAATCTCAAAAAGTAAGTCTCAGCAAAGACTCAATTATATATCCATTGTTGGAATATCAAGAAAATTTTAGAAAGGAGAAAACAGATGATATACTCATCCCCCTGCCTGGCCTAGTTTCATTTTTACATATTCTCTTCATTCTTTACCCATATATGTGCATATTTTGCAGCGTTTCTCATATGGAAACTGAAATTCATTTTCACTTTATATTGCACGTAGTTTTGCTTCCCTCATCACCGACAGATTTTCTTTTAATGTTATAACATGTCTTATTTTATGGATTCCTCACATTTTACTTAACTAATCTGCCTATCGACATTAAGATTACTTCCAAGTTTTTGGTCTTATAAGAGAAACCTCTTGAGGGAATCCCTTGTCTGGAATCTTTTTCACCCCCTGCCTCACCTTGAAGAATGGAGGCTAGGGCCAGCTACCTTGGCCTTATATTGTTCATTCCTGCTTTTCTGTCCAAAATATGAGAACCAACTACCCAGCGAAATTACCGATTTTTAGAGATGTTTTTGTCCTCCATCATAGGTCTGCACACACATCTCAACTGTGTGTGTAGCACACGTCCCCGAATAAGACGTGTGTTGTAAATCTTGGGCTTCTGCTTCGGTGGACAGAGCGAGGAAGTGTGGAGGTGCCAGTCAGCACTTTAAGAAACAGAAGCCATTGTGGAAGTGGACGATCTGGCCAGGCCAACACCACCTCGTTTCATAAATATGAGTCACCCCCAGTTTCATGCTGCTGATAAGATACTCTAAAGGGGACAACATTACAATAACAGCACAAAGAGTTAAGACTTTGTGAGATGCTGAGTAATACGTGTTTCTGCGCTCCTCCCTCTTCCCCCCTTCTCAGACCCTGGGGTTTTAGGGCGGTGTTGAAGTCGTTGGAGTGTTTAAGCAAATGCAGTCAAAAGAACCCGTCAGAATGGAGAGAAATTCCCATTAGTTCTTTTTGCCAAACTGAGGTAAAATGCCCTTTAAATAGGAGCTAATTCTCTGACAGATAATTAGCTTGTCTTCCTTGTTAAGGTATGTGAATTGGATTGCATTTATTATAATTAATCTTGCATATTATGTAAAAATGCATTCGTCTGCCCTTATTAGGTGGATCTCTTTATTCCTACCTTGAGGGTGGCTGGCACCGCCCCCACCCCAACTCCAGTGAGAATTGAATGAATTGGATGAATGTCGGGGTGTTGGGCACCTCTCCCTTGCAAAAGTTGGGAGAGCTGAATGTGGGGTGCTGCCATTAAAAGAGACAGAGCTTTCACATTAATATCTGCATTGTTTAAAACAAAAACAAAACAAAACAAACCCCTTGAGGATGCTTTGGGACCTGAGAATCAGATGCTACAAAGCTGCTTAAATAATTGCCTTGAAATCCATCCCCTACTAGTGACATTCTTCTGGATTTACAGTGCAGAACTTTTTCCAGGGAGTGAAGGGTGGGGTGACTGGTTTGGTATACTTAGCTGGTGGCAGGGCAGTGACTCTGGGAGGTGGCCCGTGGTGAGGAGGAGCTCCTCAGTGACTCAAGGAGCCTAAACGCCTCTGTATGTTTTTTTTTCCACCCCCCCCCCGCCCCCCCCCCAGCCATTCACAGCTCCTTGCACATCCTCATCTGGCTGCACCGTGCTTTGGGGAGTCTTTTCCCATTGAAAGCTATTGCCCACAGTCACTTGATTTTGCTATTTGAAACGTGTGTCGGGGAGATGTGGGAGCATAGGAATAAAAAACACGCTATGGATTATCTATGCAAGAGCCTCTCTACTCCAAGTTGAAGTGGTTCTTTTCCTGAGAAGAGAGGGGCTATCTCATGTTCTGTGGAGCTGACTGACATAGTGTGGCTTATGGCATCTTGGGTTTTAGTCATTTGCCACTGCTTCTGCCTGTGTGTGAGCATGTGCACATACATATTTCAGTTCACACTTTTAAGTGGGGATGGTATGGCTCTGAGCTGTTACTCATTTAGTGGAAATAACAACAGCTATGATCTCTATCTGCACTATCCAATATGGTAGCCAGGAGTCACATGTGGCTCCTGAGCCTTTGAAGTGGGGCTAGTCTGAATGGAGACGTGTCGCATGTGTAAAAAAGACCACTAGGTTCAGCCTAGAGATGGGGAAGTCTCTGACACTACCACAGATTTCAAAGACTTTGTGTAAAAGAAGAATGTAAAATATTTCATTAATAATTTTTTTAACATTGGGGCACCTGGGTGGCTCAGTTGACTAAGTGTCTGACTCTTGATTTTGGCTCAGGGTCATGAATGATCTCAGGATTGTGAGATCAAGCCCTGTGTTGGGCTCCATGCTGGGCATGTGGAGCCTGCTTAAGGTTCTCTCTCTCCCTCTCCCTCTGCCCCACCCCTACGTCTCTCTCTCTCTGTCTCTCAAAAAAAATGTTTTAACATTGATTGCATGTTGAAATGATACTATCTGGGGCATGTTGAGGTAAGTAAAATATATTATTAATGTTAATTTTATCAGTTATTTTTTACTTTTATAAATGCAGCTACTAGAAAAAAATTTTGTTACATAGTAGCTAGCATTATATTTCTATTGAATGGTGCTGATCTCTATATAGTAATAACAGTATTATTATCCAGAGCTACTTTTTAGATGAGGACACTGAACCTGAGAGAGGTTCGGTAAATTGCCCAGAATCACATAGCAGAAAGCCAAACTCAGAGCCATCTGAATCTGGAGCCCACACTCTTCCCCACCGCTGAACTGTATGATAGAGAATTTGTCTGGCTTTTGTCCTTGGTTCCTGGGTCATAACTTCTAATCACCCCTGAGCTTACGCTAATGAGATAGCTTACGCTAATGAAATGATTCAGAATAAGGGTGGGCCATCAGGAAGACAAACAATGTGATTAGAGGATGGGGGCTTTGTTATTAGCCAGACCTCCTCCTGGTAAGAAGAAGGGCTGGAAATTGAGTTTAGTCACATGACCAAATGGTTCAATCAATCATGCCAATGTGATTAAACCCCAGTAAAAACTCTGAACACAAGAGCTCAGCTCAGCTTCCTGATTAATGAACATGTTGATGTGCTGGGAGGGTGATGGGGTCCTTGGAGCGTGGAAGTTCCATATGATGACCCTCCCAGACCTTGCTCTCTGTGTCTCCTCATTTGGCTGGTTCTGATTTGTATCCTTTATAATAAAACTGTAAAAGTAAGTACAGCATTTTCCTGAATTTTATAAGTCATTGTAGTGAATTATCCAACCTGAGGGGTGTGGGAATCCCAGAATTTTAGCCCACTGGTCAGAAGTGTGGACGGCCTGGGACTCCTGAACTTGGGGCTAGCATCTGAAATGAGAACAGTTTTGTTGGGGACTGTGGCCTTAACTTGTGGAGTCTGTGCTGACTCTGTGTTGTTAGGGTCAGGATTGTACTGCAGCCTTACAAGAGGACACCCCTTTCCTCTGAATATATATTTTAGGGGCATGGTCATTGGGAAAGTGAAGGACTGTACCTTCACTTGCTTGTTTCCCTGACCCCATATCATGGGGGACAGTGGCTAGTTCCATTCTAGACATGTAAAATGACTCAGCCTTTGAGTCATTAACCACTAGTCAAAGCTTTTGACCACTAGGTTCAGCCTGGAGATGGGGAAGTCTCTGACACTACCACCGTCAGTATCCTCGAGCCTGCAACTCTTAGGGTCGCCTCTGCGTCTTCGTTCCCCAGACAGTACCACATGATGGTGGTGACATACATATATGACCTACCAGCACCTCCTTGATACCAGAGATTCTTAAATATTGATTTGGGATAGAGTTCTTTATAGGAAACTGATAGAGGGTGATGCTATGAGTAAGGAGTATTTTTGTAGGTTATTTTTTTAGTAGTTTTAATTGTCTAGAACCATACTTTTTTTTTAAAGATTTTATTTATTTACTTGAAATCGAGAGAGAGAGAGCATGAGCAGGGTGAGGGGAAGAGGGAGAAGCAGACTCCCTGCTGAGCAGGGAGCCCAACGCGGGACTCGATCCCAGGACTCCAGGGTCATGACCTGAGCCAAAGGCAGTCGCTTAACCGACTGAGCCACCCAGGCACCTCTAGATTCATACTTTTGTGGTTCCGTTACATCTCATAAACACCGTGTTCAAATCAATTGTCTTTTCTTTGGAGGCTTTCGTTTGGATTTTTAAGCCAGGATCCTGTGTGCTTTATTTATTTTTGTTTGGTTTCTCCTTCCCTGCTTAAAATAGACATGGTCTCTTGCCTGTGGTCCTACTAACCATTACCCTTCTGTTCCTACTCAGGCCTGGCCCTTGGTCCTGCAAGCCCTCTTAGGTCACCAGCTCCTAGAAAGTGGAGTCCTGTAAGGGCATCTTGAGGTGGCCCTCGAAGGCACATTTCTAAGAAGAGACAAACCTAAACTCTGTAGTGATTGCAAAGGAAGATTCCTTTACCAGTGAAAGCTGGAAATAAAACAAAAAGGGTTCTAGAGGTATAAAAGAGGTCTTTTGAAGTACCCAAGATGACTTGATTTCTCTCTAACTTGGGCCAGGCCTGGGTACTCTTCATCCTGCCCCTATGCCAGGCTTGCTCTTCAGAACTGGTCATTTTCAAGGTAGAGGACAGTTAACCCTTGGGCAGCTCTCCCCGCCACTCTCAGTGATTGAGGAGTGTTAGTCAGTCCTAGTTTCTAGGAGGGAAGTTGGATCATCAGAAACAATTAAAGAGGTACAGAAAGCTAGGCATTCCATTCTCACTCCTGGCCCTTGAGCCTCTCCCCTTCCGGAGGACCAGAGGTCCTGAGGCCCCTTGTCTGCCTTTCAAGAACACCCATAATGTTACTCCCGTGAGAGAGCAAGGGTTGTGACAGCCCTTTTTTTAGGGAAGAGGAAGCTCCTGTATTTGAAGAAAAAGCTCTGATGATATGATCATGCTTTAAAGTGATCTTAAGATTAAGTAACTTGCCCAAAGGGGCATGGTTAATGAGAGGGGTAAGAGGAACCCAGAATTCTTGATTTTTAGATCCAGCGTTGTGTCCCTTCAACCAGAGGTAGAAGAAACAGCCCCTGGGGTGGTGAAGATGCTCTTCTTGAATCATCTATCTGTTCCTGCTTGCCATGCCCAGGTGGGAGGGCCGGTGAGCTCAGAGAAGGCTGAACAGAGCTTGTTGAGATTTGTATGCTCAGTTCTGAGCCCCCAGCCCATATTCAGTGCTTAGTAAATGTGTGTGGAACTGAACTGGGGGCTCCTCACACCGTCCCTGATATCCCTGAGACCTGGCGTCCCTCCTGAGCCTTTGTTTCTCCCTTATGGCTGCTTTCCATCCATCTCCCCTCCTCATCACTCATCTAGAATGTCCAAGGGGGGAGGTCTGGGAAGGGGAGAAAGCGTCGGAAGCCACCAGGCCACCAGGTGTACATTGTCTCTGGCTCCAGCCCTCTCAAGTCATAGCTACTTATCACATGCAAGGCCTGGTCCTCCCGTAGGCTGCCACTTCTCTGGGAGCCTTGCTAGCCCTCCTTCCCAGCCAGAGAGTGCCGGGATCTCTGTGTCCTCATGCTGACCTCACCTGTCGGGCCCTGAACCTGCCTTATACGAGCCACAGCTGGGTGGTGGCGTGTCAGGTTGCTCTTCAGTAGGTTCTTTTTTTTTTTTAATTAAAAAAAATCTATTTAAAAAATTTTTAAAGATTTTATTTATTTATTAGAGAGAGAGAGAGAGAGAGAGAGCATGAGCAGGGGGAAGGGCAGAGGGAGAGGAAGAAGCAGAATCCCCGCTGAGCAGGGAGCCCGACGTGGGGCTCAATCCCAGGACCTATGATCATGACCTGAGCAGAAGGCAGATGCTTCACTGACTGAGCCACCTAGGTGCCCCCTCAGTAGGTTCTTAAAAGATTTCTGCCAGTCCTTTTGTTAAGTTTCCTCTAATGTTCCTTCGTCCTTCTTTGTCTCATTAGGCTTATTTTCAGAGAATATGTATACATATATATATATAAATTATTTTGTTCTCTCAAATCCATAACATTATGCTGAACCACACATAATAGGTGCTTGTCAACTAACTGGCCTTTCCCCATCTCATTCCAAAGGTCACATAACTAGAAATATTTCATGAGCACCTATACAAATTGGGTGTTGCTCTGGGTGCCGGACAGTAAATACCTTTATAATTTCTGTTAATAACTACCAGCATTAGCTCATTCAATTCTTGCAAAACTCTGTTGTTGCTCGTTGGCATTATTATTCATACCATTTTACAAATGAGGAAACTAGGGTACGAGAGGGTTAAGCAGCCTAGCCAAGATCCCACAGCTAGGAAGTCGTGGAGGCAGCTCAGACCCCAGCACAGTGAACTGTTAGGCTCCATTTCCTCAAAGACAAACAGCATATCGACATTCTTGGGTGGGGGTGGGTTGTGAGGCTTGCCACTTTAATAATCACAATACACAAGTGAAGAAATAACAAGTAATTTCAGATTGTGGTAAGTGCCCTGAAGACAATAGAACTTTGAGACTTGATGATATAAAACAAAAGAGCGACCAGAGAGGTTTGCTGTAAATTGGGCATCGGGAAGACACTCAAGAGGAGACCACATCTGATCCAAGGTCTGAACCACCTATGTGAGGAATGAGCGGAAGATGGTTCCAGGAAGAGAGAGCAGCAAGTGCTGGGGCCCCTGAGGTGGGAGGCAGACCACCCAGGCCTCGCCACCGTAAGACAGCTTCCCTCTCATTCTTGCCACTGTCCATCCATAGCTGGTTTATCGAAGCGGTGTTGAAATTACCGAGTGCTAACATTTGGAGGGTAGATTCTCCAAACTCCTGACTTCACAGAAGTGGCAGCAGAGGTCCCCGGGATCCCTTGAGTGTGGAAAGAAGGACTGTGTTTCGAGTGCTGGCCCATTGAGACTTCTGTCACCCTGAGCAATGTGGAGCATTGGCGTGGCCTCCAAGGGGACGTGGCTGGGCGGTGTGACGGTGCCAGATGTGGGGTGCATCTCAGGCCAGCTCTTCACCACACATGTCCCAGGTTGAACTGACCATGACTTGGCTGGCCCTCCACTTAGCCTCAAGTCCGTGTCCATGGTATATCATCCCAGCCCCCCTCCTCAGAGATGCACTGGACTCTTGGTGATTTTCCCTTGATTTCAGAAGGTGGTCCACAATGTGGGGACCTGCTAGCTTTTGACCTGGTGTGACCTCATGTCTCTCTCTGTGCTCCGAGGCCTCCCCTGGCTTCCGGCCCACCCTTCCGAGCTCAGCCTTCACTCCGTGGTCTGACTGTGGGGCACGGGCCGGCTGGGTGGAGTCCGTTGCAAGTGGAGCTCACGCCTGCTCTTTCTGGCTGTTGATCGTTAAATGCTCAGGCTTGCTTCGTTATTCTTGCCAAATATAGAATTCGGCTCGGTGACTTGAGGAACTTGTTGCTATGCTTTTCGTGAACTGAAAACATGGGTTCTGTAAAACAATTCAGATTTCGATGTTGACACTTGATCTTTTCCCCTACCACTTCCTGAATTCCCTAAGCTACAGCCTTTGACCTCCAGAGCCTATTAAAACACATCATCATAAAAGCTGTTTGTTTGGACACGGGGCTTTCATTCAAAGCAAGCTGAGCTGCACCCAAGATTGTTGGCCTGGCGCTGCCATCCACGATGGTTGTGAAACCACCCGGGCTTCGTGTGTGTCACTTTGCCTTGCTTCCTGCCTTTCCTCCCCTCCTCTTGCCATGGATGTTTCTAGATGACCTTTTGTGAATGTAATTTCCAATGAGAATGTTTCACAGTAGAAATATGCTCTCCCTTGAGGCTTGCTCTTGATATTTCTAGAGATTTATTTAATTGGACTCTACTTAAATCCCATTGGAAAACATACTTTTGCTGTGAAGTTGTGATGTGTTTAATTTGGGGTCTAAGACAAATGTCGGTCCTCGCGGGAGCCGGACTGTTAGCAGCCATGCTCCTTTTCGTTCAGTGGGGTTGTTTAATGAATAGCTTCACTGGGCTTTCCTCGGTTTGTTTGTTTAGCAATGCTTCATTATTTAAACTTCTGCACTGAAAAGCAAAGAATGTTTTCCCTCTTTTCAGAGAATTAAACAATAATGGAGAGTATCTGGTTGAGCTCTTGGGAAAAATATGGCTTTGTGTTTTATAGCGCTCTCCTCCTGTTTAACATTCTTCCCTCTGCAGCTTTCCAGTATGATCTCATGGATTTTTTTCCCCTCCCTTAATCCGCCTTGATGGATTAACCGGGATTGAGCTTTTTAGCGAATAGAGAAGGTGGAGCCCTAATGTGGTAGAGAGTAGCCTCCCAAATACACAGAAATTGTCCAACAAAAATGTTCTTCAGCCCAGAGAGGTGCTGTGGGGAGGGCATGGGTCAATGCTGACCCACAAGAGTGTGTAACGAATGACGTAGGTGTCTTTGGGAAAGGAGTGGGCTTCTCCGCTTGCAGCTGGCTCAAGGAACTAAAGTTCTGGAAGGTTCCATGGACTTGATTGTAATGGCCATGCTGGCCCTATAGGCAGCATCCTCATCCTGACCTTGGAATGTCTCTGGCTTGATTTTAAGATATGGTACTGACTTGGTTTGGCTCCCAGGGGCCAGGTTCTCAGGCAGTCCATAGGCTTGGGCGTGGTTCTTCAAAAGTAGGAATTATGATTTGTATTTTTAACAAGTAAGCTGTATTGGTGATGAAAAGTGGTGCTGTTTTAGTCTGCAAAATACCAGGACTGGGTCACTTAAACAACAGAGGTTTATTTTCTCCCAGTTCTGGGGGCTGAAAGTCTGAGATCTGGGGGCAGGATGGTCAGGTTCTGGTGAGAGTCCTCTTCCTGGTTTGCACACACTCACCTTCTCACTGTGTCCTCGATGGTGGACAGTTGCCAAGCTCTCTGTCTCTTCTTAGAAGGGCACTAAGCTCGTCACAAGGACTCCCTCCACCCCCATGACCTCATCTAAACCTGATGATCTCTCAAAGGCCCCCATCTCCAAATACCACCACATTTTGGAGTGGGGGGGGGTGTCGGGCTTCAACATGTGAATTTGGAGGCGTGGGGTGGGGGACATAGTTCAGTCTTTAGCAGGTACAAAAGATGTATTTTGGGAAAGAAAGGGAGTGATTTTTGCCCAGGTTTTGGAGTAGAGGTAAATCGCACCATCTGGTAAATTAATTTTTCCCCCTTTTTTTCTTGAGCCCCTTTTTTCTTTTCAAACACATAGTAATCCCCTATTATGGACTTCTGAACATTCAGGAACTTCCCGCTGAACTTAGAATAAAATCCTCACTGCTTCCTGTCCCTAAGAGGCCCTCTGCAGGGTTCTTTGACCTCTGCTGGTCACTCCCTCCCCCTGCCTGCTCATTAGGCTTCAAACATGGGGCGGGTGTCCTGCCTTGCCAACGGTGTGGTTCTCTCTGCCCTCTACCCCTTTCCCAAACCAGCCAGTCCCTTCTCATCCCCAGGGAGGCTCTCCCTGAACCCCATCTAATTAGTTCCCTCTCGCAGCTCCCAGGAACTGGAGGACACCTCACGGCCCTTATCATAATTAATCATTACCTTTTTCTGTGTGTTTATATGTTTATCATCCATCTCCTCCCACTGGACCCTGACCTGTGGGGAGGGAGAGAGGGAAGGGGCATCTTCAGCACATCACTCAAATCCCAAGAAGTTTGGGTGGGCTTGTTCTTAGATAAAAGAGATTATAAAGGGGAAACATATGCTGGTATCTCTGGTGTGTCTGTTAAGAGAACCCAGAGGCTTGAGCTGACTGTTTCAGGTGTGCCTTTCTCACTGGGAGCTGGTTGGTCTGTGCTGAGACTTTGGAACGGTTTAGACATGGAGGGTTAAAGGAACAAGAGGGAAATCCGAACTTGGAGGTTTCCAGGGACATAGGGCTAGAACTCCCTCCGGTCCCCCGTTCTTTTCCCTCTACACACCCAGGCTGTATTTTGAGAGGCACCTTTCTTCTTCATGGGAAGCCATTCACACGATTGAATCCCAAAGCCCTGTCGTGAAAAGAAAATAATTACATTCTCTTGCGTTTACTGGCATTTTTGGTAGTGGGGGGGAAGCTCATTCCAGAGCCAGGTGGACTCCCTGCGAAAATGAGATCCCACAGGCGGGGCTTCGGACAGAGAGGGAGGCTGAAGGGGGCAACCAGACCCAGCAGGGACAGCGACTCTGGCTCTGCCCAGTCCAGCCAGGCTCAAGGGCACGGGGGAGGCTTGCCCCAGCCTCTCAGGCAGAGGGGCTGACTCCCAGGAGTCAATGATGCTCACCGCTGCCTTCCAGGTGGTTTTTCTGGAAACCTTCCTGACAGAATGGGGAGAGTGGGTGTCAAGATAGGGTTCTCTGCATTAACGGGACCTCACTATATAGGGGCAGACTGGAGAAGGGACCTGACCTCTTTTCCCACCCCTACCCTGGATTCTTTAAAAATAGGTTTCAAAAATAATCTGTGGATTCATTGGCAGGCCAAGCATCACACCTGTTTCAGGTAGAATCTCCCCTCTCTTTCTTGTTTCCTTCCCTTATTCTCCTGTAGGGCTTCTGAGGGAGGCAGGGGGAGGCGGGGAGAGGGAGCAAAGGGGAGCTGGTTCTGGAGAAGAGGGGCCAAAGGGTGCTCTCCCTTCAAGTCCCATTGACTCCTGCAAAAACCTGAGGGGGCTCCTGGGGCTGTGGGAACTCTGAAATCTTACAGTTCGAGTCCCACTCACAGAAAAGTCATCTGCTCATTAAAATAACACGTAGCTGTTTGATTGTTGTCTTTGTGGAAAATTACATGACTGTCATCAGCTGTTGCTTCTGGCCCTGCTTTCTGTTCTAATGTAAATACATGAGGTCACAGATTTAAAGAAACAGGCTCTATTTACATCCTTGTGAAGAATCCTCGCCAACCATCCAGCTGTGTTCTTCCAACACGCCCAAATTAAACTTGGGGTATCCTAAACCCTGGTTACCCCTGAAAGCCTTAATGTAGGGGTGGTAGGAGGGGGGGCATTAGAAGTGCACCTCCCTTCATAGGACAAAGTGCTTTTTTTAGTTCAGTGGAGCTCCAGCAGCAGGCTGAGAGGTAATGGGGTGGGGGGCCTGCTCTGACCTATTCTGCTGTGAGGGCTCTTGGATGCCCGGGGAGGCAACTTCTGAGCTGGGAGGTGCGTGGGGTGCTGGGGACAGAAGGAGAATCTTTGCAGTTTGGACAGAAATGTGCCAGGGGCACCTGGGTGGCTCAGTCGGTTGAGCGACTGCCTTCGGCTCAGGTCATGATCCTGGAGTCCCGGGATCGAGTCCTGCATCGGGCTCCCTGCTCAGCGGGGGGTCTGCTTCTCCCTCTGACCCTCTCCCCTCTCGTGCTCTCTATCTCTATCTCATTCTCTCTCTCAAATAAATAAATAAAATCTTTGAAAAAAAAAAAGAAAAAGAAACGTGCCAGGATCAGCGTTTATTGGAAGGTGTGTGACTAGGGCTTCATTTTCCACTTTTTTAAAATCACGGTTCCTCAGTCATTGGATCTTTCTGATTCAGTTTACTTTTTTGAGGTAACTATTTAGGCAGGGATTTATTAAAAAAAATTCTTTCCATTGAGGACACTGCAAAGATTTTTATCAATCAAAGAAGGAAGCACTGTATTTTGAAACAAGAAAGAAGGGCACCCAAACAAGTTAATGATTGAAAATAGCTGTAGAAGTATATAGAGACAAAAATGAAACTGAGAGCTCATTGCAAATTGTACAAAGACTGGGAAAGAGCAAGAGTTGATTTTAGTTCTCAGTATACATTATGGTCAGGTATTAACCTATTTCCAGAATGCTGGATTTTATTGATCTACCACATTGTGGTGGGAGCAATGGGTTGTAATCTGAAGGATACACAAATAAGTAAGTTACTTGAGTTACGATGACTAGACAAGCAATGTTTATTTGGGGTAAGCGTCAGAGGTCTAAATTATGATTTCTGTCCAGCAAAAAATGCAATGAAAGGACTTTATTATTAATTCAAAATTTGAGAAAATTCTAGTATAAACTTTTCAGGAATTTTCTTTGAAACATAACTAAATATCACTTGGTTAGATTAAGTAATATTAAGGGTAAGAAAAAGAGTGACCTATAGTCTGTTATAGGAAGACAGTTTTGTGAGGGCATTCTTTTTTTTTTTAAGATTTTATTTATTTATTTGAGAGAGAGAAAGCGTGCACAAAAGAGAGCACAAGAAGGGGGAGGGTCAGAGGGAGAAGCAGACTCCCTGCTGAGCAGGGACCCCCCCCCCCCCCCCGCCGAAGTGGGGCTTGAACCCCAGACTCCAGGATCATGACCTGAGCTGAAGGCAGTGCTTAACCAACTGAGCCACCCAGCACCACTGTGAGGGGTATTCTTGAAATACTTTCTACCTATGATTTGTCACTAGGTAAAGTAGGCACTGGAGAGATCCTTTTACTTTATCTTTTAATGTTTGTAAATTATTTCCAAAAAGGGATTGATCATCTATCTCAATATCTCTTCCCTGCAGTTGTTCGTATCAAACATATCAACAAACCACCTGTCTTCCTGTGACATTTGGCAAAGCCCTGTGTACTGAGGGATTTAAATAAGACTATTCCTGCTCTCCAAGAACCAAAGTTCTATTAAAGCTTTTAATTTAGATATACGTAGGAAGAAAAATACAAAAAAAATGAGGAAATATTGAAAGTGCAGTTTTAGCTGTGAAGCGACGTTGCATGTGTTCATATTACAGATGCTTAAACTAAGATTTTATACAGTGACCCCGAGCAAAATTTTGAACATCTCAACTAATTGGGGAATTATAAGTATAGAAAAGTTACACACACACACACACACACACACACACACACACACACACACACAATTTTTCTATATTTCTATTTCTAAAATTTCTAGAAATATATGTGGGGTGTGTGTGTGTGTGTGTGTGTGTGTGTGTGTGTGTGTGTGTGTGTATACGTATCTCCAGAAAATTTGCCAGGAATGCATTTATGTGTAGTTGATCACCCTATGTATCTTCCCTCTATTGAAATCTTAGAACATGAATAACTAAATATAAGGAAGTTTCCAGGGGAGACCATCAGCCACCAGACCTAGCCCCCATTCTGTGTGCCATTTTCTCTTGCATTGGTGGAGTCTCAGCTGGGACCCAACAGCACTGAATATGACCTTTACAAGAGCAGGGCTGTAGGCAGTGTGCCCTGTGGCCTCTGCTTTGGCACTCTTTCCCTTGCTTGGGACTGGTGCTAGCAGATGTTCTTTTCTTCATGTCTCTGAACCAACTGTACCTTCCTTCAAGCTCAACCCCCAACTCTTACCGCGCCAGAGCACGGTCATCCTCCAGCACCTGACCACCCAGGGTACTCCTTATCTTTGTGGACCCACGGACAATTCTTATCCAAATAGCTATGGGGTTTGAATACCTTCTTAAAGATACCAGGATGGATATTTTACCAGTAGTTTCACTGAATCATTACAAGAGACCTGAGTAGTCGTATTCCCATTTTATACTTAAGGAAAAGTAGTCCAGAAACACCCAGTAACTTTCAGAAGGCCACACTGCTGGCTTGTGGCTGAGCCACTATTCTGAGTCAAGGCAAAGCTTTCCCCCTGCTGCCTTATACATCATAGACTGCCTTCTAGAGTTGGCTTTAATATATCTGTAGATAACTTGTTATCTCCTATCAAAGAGACCAGAGAATTTAAAAACAACAACAACAACAAAAAACCCACGAGGCAACATAGATATATCTCCCTGGAACATTAACACTATTTGCCCAAATCATCAGTACGTGCTTGGTTGGATTCAAGATCCTGATGTTGTTAAGATTAAGCTTAATGATACCTCTTTGCTTATGTCTTTTCACACGTTGGACATTTCACATGTAAACGATGAAATGACATGACTGTAGGGATCACAGGGAGACTCATCACTGACTCATGATCCCACTGACCGAACTGCTGGACGCAGCCTCTCAAATCTCTCTCTTCCTCGGGTAATAAAAGTGTTTCTTAATCCCTTTGTTTCTTCCTATACCTACTGACACAGCGCTTTCACTTGACTCATCCTCTCTCTTTAATATAGCCGCCCCACACGTTGCCTGGGGACAGGATCATAAGACAGTTTAGGGGATGCCACCTGGCCCTGGACTTGAAATCATTCCTACTATAAAATATATTCTGTGGACTATAAAGACAATTCCATGTAAAGCAAGCAGGAACAGTGTCCTGTATGGATTTAGCTGCTATCCCAAATATTTCTCCTGTGAAGGTGGGTGATTTTCTGCCTTGAAAAGTATGATGTCACCATGACCCCGTCTTTGAGCATTTCAGCACAGGAATCATGGCCTCCCCTCCAGTTTATCCAGGCTTTGTTTCTTCCACAAGAATCCTTATGTATATAGAATCTTGAGAGTCTGCTTTGATGCACTGCAGTTTCCACGGAGGACCCACAAAATAGGATCCTCTAGGGCCCATTTTACACCAGTATCTCTCCCCTTGGTAGTAATAATATCAATTCATGTAGCATTTTATCCATGTTAAGAGGCCTAGGAAATAGATACCAGGGTTAACTACATAATGTGGATGTGGAAACAGAGGGGCAGGGATATTAAATAATTTGCCCAAGGTAGCACATCTAGTTAGTGATGGCAGCCAGGATTTTAAAACCAAGCCATCTGTGACTCCAGAGTCTGTGTTCTTAGCCACTATCATCAAAGTATGGTTTTACTTTATTTTTTTATCATTTTAAAAATGTTTTAAAAGATTTTATTTATTTATTTGACAGAGAGAGACACAGCAAGAGAGGGAACACAAGCAGGGTCGGGAGCAGGAGAGGGAGAAGCAGACTCCCTGCTGAGCAGGGAGCCCGATGTGGGGCTCGATCCCAGGACTCTGGGATCATGACCTGAGCTGAAGGCAGATGCTTAACCACTGAGCCATCCAGGCGCCCCAGTACTATTTTACTTTAAAAGACTGTTCACCCAGGCTTACCCAGTTGGTTGAGCGTCTAACTCTTGATTTCAGCTGAGGTCATGATCTCAGGGTTGTGAGATTGAGCCCCACGTCGGGCTCCGTGCTCAGCGCGGAGTCTGCTGGAGATTCTCTCTCTCTTTCTCTCTCTGCCCCTCCCCTTGCTCGCACTCTCTCTCTTTCTCTAAAATAAATAAATAAATCTTTTTAAAAAAAATTAAAAAAATAAAAGTCTAGTCACCCACTAAGAGAAAGTAGACAACAAAAAGGGGTGTTCGGTATGCTCGCAGCAAGTTGGTAGAGAAGAGTTGCATTTTCATTCCCTGTACCTCTCTTTGGGGGTTCATTCCATTTGCTGGCCTTCAGTGAGAGTTTTCCTGACATTTCTGGAGAGTGCTCACTTTCCAGCTTCGCATGAAACCAAAAAACGTGTGTGCGACAGTGCTGTCCATCTTCAGAATATGGAAATCTCTGGTTTATAGATTCCATATTTAGACATGGTTCTTTCCTTTGCCACCCAAAGAGCTGCTTCTGAATCACATTACAGAAGGCTCTGCTGTTTCTGGGACTGCAAAACCGCCAAGCAGGAGCTGAAACCGATCTACAGAGAGTTTCCCACTAAAACTAGACTCCATTGCTTCAGTGGGTCTGTTGCCGTACTGTTGGAAGAAACTGGGACTTAAATTTCTACATGTTTTTCTTTAGGGGTGGAATCTTCCTTGTTGTTCCCATTCAGAATCAAAGTGCTGACCATGCTAATTTTGTCAGAGAACACAGTTTTGAGATAAGGTTGGAAATGTTTGCCCCCAGCAATGTTGCTCATGCCTTGAAAATATTTGCACTGTGACTGCAAGCAATCGTGTGCGTAAGAAGATGGCTCAGCCTGGTGGCGACAAGGACAGGGGGGAGGGATGGGCCAAGAGCCATTTTATTTAAAACATACTCCTCTTCTGGAAAAAACAAACAAACAAACCCCCCCAAAACCAAAACAACAACAACAACAAAAAACAACCACACAGGAATTCAAAAAATATGCAGTTTTTACTGGGGAAGCGAGGGCACACAAATGAAATCAGATCTATTGTTTAGGGAAGGATAGGGAGCTGCGGCTTTCTTTAGGATAAAAATATATTATTTAAGTGTTAAAACTGCTCAGGTACATTGGTCCCTAGCTCTTTTTAAATAAAATATTAAAACTAATGTGTGGTGATTAACATAATAAAATAAAATAAAATAAAAAGTAAAAACTCTGGAATATTAGCTTACTGATCATTTAGAGTCTTTATATTAAGCAAAAGAAATTTTTTTTTTAGATCTTTCAAATAGCAGTTTTCTGAAGTAATGAAAACAAAAAAAGTGCTTACCATGGATAGATGTTGTTTCAAAATACTTTATTTTTACTAACCAGTCTAATCCTCAAGATGGGAGTGTGAGGTAGGTACGATTATTGTCCCTGTTTTATATCTGGGGAAACTGAGGAACCAGGAGCTAAGAAATTTTACTCAGGGTCTGGTACCTGGTGTCGCCAGGGCTGGGACTCAGAGCCAAGCCGTCTGGCCTGAGAACCACTGCATAGCACTTAGGGTTCTCACGGACTGCAGTGTGGACGGATCAAAGGGCGATGAGGGCAAGTGCTGATAGCGGGGTAAGAAGACATTGTTTATCAAATGCCTGGTTATATATCAGCATGTTTACACAGGCTGTCCATACCACAACTCTATGCGTAGGTGACATTATGCCCACTTTACAGATCAGTAAACCGAAGCTTAGTGAAGGACGATGATTTGCACCAGGACTCACAGCTCTTATGGGGCAGAATCAGCATTGCAGCCTGGGTCTGTCTGCCTCTAACATGGGTTCTTAATCACCAGCTACTTTGTCTCTACCTCACTTGTTAGTTATCCTGTTAGAAGGCTCTTATGTAGTAATAAGGAACAGGACATAATCAAAGCTCCTCATTAAGTGATCAGACAGTTTAGCCGCTAGTGGGTTAGGGCGGGGGGAAGGTGGTTGGAAGAGAAAACCATATTAGCCTTAGTGTGCCCACCCCTCCTTCCCCAGCTTCTAATTCCAATTCCCTAAGAGAAGAAAACCATCTTCCCTGCAGACATCTCTCTAAAAAACCACCATTGTGAGATTCGACTGGTTGATTTTGTTTGAAGCTCCATCCCGGGAGAATTGCGTGGCTGCTGTGGGTGGATTTGCATGACCCTTAGTGAGAACTGATGCCTACGCTGGTCAGCTGACCGGCAAGTGAACAGGAGACTGTTTCTTCATGCCCCTCAAGGAGAATTTCCTTGTCCAACTCATGTATTTGAGTTATAATATTTCCTTTTCTGTCCTCTCCATCTCCAAATATTCTATGAGCAGAGTTCCGGCATGGCTTAAACATACAATGTACATGTAGTTTTGCACATGAGCACCCCCTGGGATTCAGAGCATTCTGTGTCTGTCTGTCTCAAATTCCCTTCTCCCCTCCCCCATGTTTTTTCCCCCCATTAGGCAAATGGAAGGCCCATGCCACCTGTTAGCATTACATCATTGGTTCCCCAGAACACAGTTGCACCAAAGGCCTTAAACAAAGTAGTTCTTCTTGTATTGTTTGTACTCAAAGAGCTGATATCATGCCAACTGATGTCATTGTATGTCTTTGTGTAACTGCTATGGCAACTGGGCAGGTGGGGAGCCTCCAGCTGATGTCATGGGGAAAGGAGGTGTAGAGACAGAATTTTAAAAAGCTGTATGCTGCTTTTTTCTGTGTGTGGGTTTTTTTTTGGCATGCATTTTTTTTTTAAACTAGCTGCTTTTAAGACAAATTACAGCTTGAGTACCCTAAATAAGAACAGACAAAAGTTCCCCCCCCCGCAACCCCTTAGGGACTTCTTTTGAATTTATTTTGTTGTTCTTTCCTCTCATCTTATATGAAAAAGTGTAACCACTGCCTTTTTCTTAAGGGAAAAAAAAAAAGTGATTTAGGGTCCCATCACAAAATCAGTGTGAATTGTTTACTTGGATTTTATGGAGGCAAAGCTGAGCGGATTTAAAAATAACTCTTTAAAGTCTCTTTCGTGGGGTTTGTAATGGTGATGGTGGGTAATTTCAATTTTTTTTAGAAAGTAGTGACTACTGAAATCTTTCTGGTTTTCCATTTCTTCTGTCTACTTTAAAAATAATCTCTTAGGGCCCAGACAAACTTTTTAATCATGATTTCATAGCAGAGTAAACTAGTAATATGTAAAGGCAGAGTTTAATTCTAGAATCCATTAAAATGAATTTATAGCTCCTGTTTTTCTTTTCAAAAAGCAAAGGTAGGTTTTTGCACTTACTGATGGATGCAGTGAGTGACCATAATATTACCCTCTTTGAATGATCTTTGTGTCACCGCTGGACCTTAATGAAAATATGACTTGCTCAGTCGTCACGCCTAGCTGGCTGTGTACTGGGCGAGCACAGCGCTGAGAGTTGGTCTAGGTTATAGTCTGGAGCTTCCTGCTGTAGATGCCAAAGATGAGACTTGAAATGGGGAAAGGCTTATGTTACGTTCAGAAACTAGTGGACAGATAGACTTCCTGTCTTTATTTCAACACAATCGTATCCTGTCCACGCTTTGTGTTTTCCGGTCTTATCTCCTAAAACTATCAGGACAGTTGTAGGACGTCTATCAGAGGGCATAAATGTTGTGTTCTGGAGGCTTTCAGCTTATAAGAAGTCTCTAACTTCCCCCTCCTTTCAAAAGGAAGGCTAAGGTAATATGAGAAATAGAGCCCACTTGGTGGGAATAGTATCAACTCAGATTTCCTGGCCCTTATATGTACATTGTGTCATTTGACCCTCCTGATAATCCTTTGGGTTTATGCATGTGTGTGATACATCTAATAAATATTAAAGGAAAAATTTAAATAATAAACTGTGATCCATAAATTTCCTACCTTAAAGAAGTGCTCTTTTTTGCATGGTCCTTTAGTTTTTGATCACGTGTATGATGAATGTTTTTGAATTGGCTTTGTTTCATTTAACATTAAATATAGAAATATTTTCTTTGTTTCCATATTCCTTTCATAACTTTTAATGGCTTCATAATATTCCATTGGATGAATATAATAACTTTTCTTTTTTTAAAATTTGTTTTGGTCCTTGGCCTTTTCTGTAAAACAGATAATGCTGTAGTAAACCTCTTTGTACATCTAGCTAGATATCTTTGGTTAGATCACTTTCTTAAGCTATATTCCCCAAAATGATGCTGCACTTGTTGATGGGGAGGTTTGCACACTTTGCCTGTATTCATTCAGTCTAGACTTCCAACCACACTAAAAGGTAGATGCTATTACCCTCATCTTACAGATGGGAAACCAAAAGCACAGAGAGAGAAATTAACTTGCTTAAGTCACAGAGCCAAGAAGTTGTTACTGGGACTATAGCCAAGGTAATCTGGGTCTTCCAAGGTCCTTGTCCATAGCCGCTCTTGTGTATTGGGAGCAAACTTGTCTTTCTGGGTGAGGTCAGCTTATGGAAGAGTGCAAGACATGCCTACAGTGCCCGAGGAGGTCGACCATGCTTTCCTTGGCTCCCAAAGTACAAGGTTCTATGTAGGCCACTGAGCATATGGCTCTTTGAGGCAGATCAAATCTGCTGCTGGTAAAATTGCCTGGTGCTACAAATGAACTCTTTCCAGGGGAACATGCCACAGTTTGCGTAAAGAGCCACATTGCCAAAGTACCACATGCAGTGAGATCTTCTGAAGCTTGTCCTGGATCCCCAAATGGCCTTGCGTTTTTGTTCTGATATTATTTTTAAATACGTGCACCTGCAGGAATGTACACTTATGTCTCTGGGGATAGTGGCCTTTTCTGCCAGCTCTGAAGTTCTAGGGATGGTCATTGTCACTTTCTGTGTGTTTGCTCCAGGTGGACTTAGCAGTTTTAAGCAGAACCATGAAAACCTCTGTGACAACTCCCTCCAGCTCCAAGAATGCCGAGAGGTGGGGGGCGGCGCATCTGCAGCCTCGAGCATGCTACCTCAGTCCATCCCCACCACCCCTGACATCGAGAATGCAGAGCTGACGCCCATCTTGCCCTTCCTGTTCCTTGGCAATGAGCAGGACGCTCAGGACCTGGACACGATGCAGCGGCTGAACATCGGCTACGTCATCAATGTCACCACTCACCTGCCCCTCTACCACTACGAGAAAGGCCTGTTCAACTACAAGAGGCTGCCGGCTACTGACAGTAACAAGCAGAACCTGCGGCAATACTTTGAAGAGGCATTTGAGTTCATTGGTAACTATCTCCCAAGGGGACTTCTGGTCTTCCACCTTCCTTTCCCCTCTGGCTTTTGCTTTGATATCAAGCCTAAAGTTTATGCCTGCATTGCAGAAAAGCTGCTCTGAGGTGTTTTCAGGCTCTGCCACCTGGTGCTGCCAAAGTGTTCTTCTAAGTCACAGCCCGTTGAACAAATGCATGGGAGACCCTGGGATGGGTGTAAAGAAACAGTGATTCCGTTTTGTGGGGAAATCCATGTCCCTCTAGTTCTCAATGAAAAGGTGTTAGGGAAGAGCATGGATATGTTTTGTCCCAGAATTTCAAAAGAAGTAATCAAGAAGAAAGCAATGGAGGCCAGAGCGGCTGCTGCTGTGGCTATCTGGTCTACCATGTCTGTCGGACCTTGCGAGAGGTAAAATACAGGGAAGACGACACCATCTCCAAACTCACCCATGCCTCTCTTACATTGGGCTAAATTAATCTGCAGTTGGTATAGCTTCTTTACACGAGGTTGAGGCAAAGGTGGCATTTGCTGAAAGGCTGCTTCTAAAGAATGTTTTTCAGTAAAACAGTGCTGTTGTGAACATCTTTACATGTCAGTCACATCAATGAAGAAGAGACAGGAGCAGAGGGCTGTGTTGTTTTTCCCTTCTACTTGCTTTGTTTCAGTTCTTAAACACTGGGTAGCAGAAGGGTGTGAATATGAGCGTTAGTGAGATGGTACTAGATTTCATAGGACTTGCTCCAAACTCACTAAAGTAGGAAAGATCAGGTTGTGTAGCCTGAGTAGTTCCCAGGGAGGGGAAAAATCTAACAACAGCAGACTTTAATCTCCAGAAGGAAGTAACTGCCAGCCTAACCCTAATCCTAACTTTAACTTTTGCTGCTTCTATAGCCTCGAATTGTTTTAAGGCTCAAATTATTATTTGGGGGGAACACCAGGCACCTAGTAGACACTCAATTTTTTTTTTTCAAGTGACAACAACCTTCATTACCACAAAAAGGTGATCAGTACTTTTCCTAAATATTGTAGCAGATTGTTACTGGCCAAGGTCCCAGGAAGAATGCACTCATGTTTGGTGCTCCTTTATCAGAAAAAAGGGCTTGGGTCTGGTAGATTTGCTGTAGACTTGGCAGTTCTGCTCATGTCACCCAGCTGTTTTCCTTGCTAATTGTGCCTTCAGTGCAGGACCATGGACTACTCAGTCTGGAAGGAAAGTCTGGGTGGTCACTGAACTCAGAAAAATAAAGTGACTTCTCCAAGATTGTAAGAATTTTAGAGTCAGAAGGGAGCAGAATGCAAGGCTCTTGACTCTGAGATAGGGGCCTTTCTATCTTTGCTGGGGCAAAGTTCCCAATGCTCTGTTAGTTCCGGAATGGCAACATTTGTGGATGCAAAGACACCTTAGATTCTTTATTAATGATATTTGAATCAAACCTTGAGCCCCGAGGAAGAAACATTTGTCACCAAGTAGATGAGGAACTTTCTGGTTGATATATGATGTTATGACTGCAATTTTATCTGACTTAATCCCAGCTGGGGGAAGTTAAGAGATTGTTTTCCATTTAATGAGTAGCATCAGGCATGCTTGTCCCAACAGGATTTCAAGCAAGGCACCTGCATTCCTTACAGGTTATTCAGGCTTATCTGATTTTTTTAGAAGGAAAACAAAACAAGTAACAAATGGCATTTAACCTGAAGAACAATTCAGCATCATAGCCTGCATAGGCACAATGTTATTTTCATTGTTATATCATTAGATAAACTGAAATAGTATGGTCTAGCTTTAGGGGAAGCAGCAGTTTTTGTAACCATAATGACATTTACAGAGAGTCTAATAATATAAACTAAGCAGAGTGTATGTTTAGGGTTTAACTATGCCAATTTATTTATTCCTGAATTGGATGATATTCCCATATTCCCTGAGCCTTGTTAGTGAATATTACTCCCATTATGTAGACAGAGGGGTGAAGCTCTGGGGAGTTAAGTGACTCAGACCTGATTACTCATCTAGTGTGTAGTGGAACCAGTGGTCAAACCTAGCACTTTGCAGCTCATCTTCCTATCACCATGCCTCTCAGTCTTGGTGTGGAGGTCAGTAAATAGTGTGTGCTGAAGAGAAGAAATTGCAAAAGGGAAATTCTTTCTTCAGATACTTTTATCTATGAGAAACAAGCTTAATTCATAGATTTTTAAGATGGAATTTTGCATGATGTTTCTTTTCTCGATCCACTGGTGGGTAGCCAGTAGAACTAGTTTAAGTTAGGGGCACCTGACTGGCTCAGTTGGAAGAGCATGCAACTCTTGATCTCTGGGTCATGAGTTCGAGCCCTACATTGGGTGTAGAGATTACTTAAATAAATAAATAAACTAAAAAAAAAAGTGGTTTAAGTTAGATCACTCCTCCTTACTCCCCTGCCGTACTCTTCATCTACTTGATATTCCTTCAGGGATTCTTTCTATGGGACGCCTTTTAGTCTAGAAGTGTCATTAAGAATCTATTTAGGCAGTGCCCATAAGCCACTCCCCTGAGCTTCTAATGTATCTGAAAACTTATAAAATACTGCTTCTTTCAGTTGCTCTGATTTTTGCGCCATCACTAGAATTCCTCCGTCTTTGTCATCACCGCCATGTTGGAACAGCAGACTCAGATGTGGGGAGGTTGGACAGTTCAGATATAGGTGACGCCTTGTGCCTGATAACTGCAAGTCTTTAGCTACATTTGCAATAATAGGCTATTCTGGTATGAAGCTGAACATAGCAACTTTCTGGTTGGGTTTTGTTTCTTTAACCTCAGAGTTTAGTAAGACTGAAATCCTTAATCCATTTAATACCAGTTCCTGTACAGAGCAATTCTATAATGTAAAGAAAGAAATGGTTTTTTCTCTATCACAGCTGGGAGAGACATTGTTAACAGCACTAGTTTTGATAAGCCACACAACCTAGTGATTGGAATTAACATCCTTTATCAAAAGGGTCTACTTAATCAGTGGCTTGCTTAACATGGAAGTTAACTGTGTTGGCTGCAATAAGTTGAAGTGAACTGTTACTATGAATGATTCCTTTCCCTACTCCCCTCTTTAAATGGAGAAATGTAAATTCTTATTCATGCTAATATTGCTTTTAGCCAGTTCTGGAGGTTGCAACCATAAGTCTACACAATTAACTAGTAAATTATACTTAGCTTTAAAGCCATTTGAATTTATTTATTTTTTTCTCTCTCTACAAAATATAACATTGTCAAGTCTGGATAAAAGCTAATCTCTCTTTTTCCATCTCTTTCTTCCTTCCTGCACCTCTTGGCTTTCTCCCTTTTCCCAGAGGAAGCTCACCAGTGTGGGAAAGGGCTTCTCATCCATTGCCAGGCGGGGGTGTCCCGTTCTGCCACCATCGTCATTGCGTACTTGATGAAGCACACTCGGATGACCATGACTGATGCTTATAAATTTGTCAAAGGCAAACGACCAATTATTTCCCCAAACCTTAACTTCATGGGGCAATTACTGGAGTTTGAGGAAGACCTGAACAACGGTGTGACACCGCGAATTCTTACACCAAAGCTGATGGGCGTGGAAACGGTCGTCTGACAAAAGTCTGGATGGAAAGGATTACTCGTCTCCATTAAGAGACGAAGAGAAAGAAGGATGGATTCTTTCTTTTTTCCTTTTTCTTTCTTTCTTCTCCTTCTTTTTTTTTAGATGGGGTAAAGTTTGTGAATGGAAACAAAACTTGTTTAAAAACTTTTTATTTTTCACAAGTGTGAGAAGAATTTATCTTTTGATGCCGTTGAGATTTCCTTCCCACGAACTGATAAAGCAGGGAGGCTAAAGGAGTAATTTTTTTAAGCCAACAATAAAAATATAATAAAACTTGTTTCTTCCCCTTTTCCTTTTAAGCTATTTGTAGAGTTTATGATTAAATAGTCTGTGCAGGTTCATAGACCGAAGATACTACAACTTACACAAATTAAAAAGAACCAAAAGTAAGAGACAGAAAAGACATTGAATCACGAAGGCCCGAGAGCTGCCTGGGCCGTCCACACAGGAAACAAAAACCCAACCAAACCAAGCCCTGTTGTACTCACTGGTGCAAAGAGAAAATCAGGGCAGCTTAAGTGGTCTAAGAACCCTTCACATTCTTTAAAGAGACAAAAGATACTGTTGATTTTGTGTGTTTCATACTCGGGATTATTTCCCCCCCTCTCTGGGTTTAAGAGATTTTTTTTGAAATAGCGAGGAACTGACAATTATACCATATGCCTTCACTGGCTTCTTGTGCAATAATACGGTGTTTTGAGTGTGCAAACAAGTTAGAGCTGGCAGCCGAATAATAGACAAATAGTGCAAATTTGCCAGCTTGGAGATCGAAAGGAATTCAATAAAAATCAATTACTTTCCTTCCCACCTTTTTCCTTTAATTTTTTTTTTTTGATTTGATTCTGGTTACAGTGCCATAAACCTTGTTACATATGTATATCAGACTGTAAAAAAAAAAAAGACAAAAATTTATTTAAAAATATTTTTCGCAAAAAAAAACCAACTTGATGTGTTTCTGTTGATTGTGTAAAAATTTATTTTCATTATATAAATGAAACTCATTTGGGGACGTGTCTTTTTTCCTCCTGTTTTCCTCAAGTCAGGTTCAAGCATCTCTTACCTCTGGTAACTTGTACATGTAACATACGTGGAAATACACACGTGTTTTTATGGGGGAAAGAGAGATGAGGAAGGGAAAATATTCTCTGTTCTCAGCGTGATTCAGAGAGAATAAGCAAGGAAACCAAAGAGCTCCGGTTATCAGTCTGCCATCATCCCCTCTGTTCTCACAGCACTCTACCCTCTTCTGCAAATGCAATTTTCTGCAGAGGGAAAACCTCAGGTGAAGTCACCTTAGAGGGATGAGGGGGGTTCTACCCCAGCCTTTGAGCTCTGATGACAGGTCACTGCCAGATTGATTGGTTAGAATTCTGTGACCTTTCCAGTGGCTATCTGATAAATATTTGTGACCATCTGCCATCTAGGGTTCTTGATGGTTCCTCCCCTGCCCCCTTGTCACTCCCCTTGCCACTTGCTCACTTCACATCTTTTGGTAACATTAACCATGGAGAGTGCAAGGCAGCAAATTGAACTCAGCATCATGAATATAGCTTTCTTACCACACTTGGTTAATACATAGCTTGTGTTCCGTGAGTTCCCAATGCACGGAAAAGAGGGCATGGGGGTAGGGGAAGAACATGATCTCAAAGTTTTCTACATTTTATTAAAATACATGTCTAGGGGCGCCTGGGTGGCTCAGTCGTTAAGCGACTGCCTTCGGCTCAGGTCATGATCCCAGGGTCCTGGGATCGAGCCCCACATCGGGCTCCCTGCTCAGCGGGAGGCCTGCTTCTCCCTCTCCCACTCCCCCTGCTTGTGTTCCCTCTCTCGCTGTGTCTCTCTCTGTCAAATAAATAAATAAAATCTTAAATAAAATAAAATACATGTCTAGAGGGACTTGGCCAAGGGGAAGATTCACAGCAAACTGAAATTTGCCTGGAGTGAGTAACAGAATTGAAGAGTTCGGGCATGTCCAGTTCTAGATGACTACGTTTGACCTATTTTTGTGAACATTGCTTAGAACTGCTATGACATAGTATGTTTTGACATTTATTTTTTTAAATAGCTTTTCTACTAGAAGTGAAAAAGAAAAGTGAAGACCAAACTTAACAGGAATTAACTGAGAGCTGTTTGAATTATTCTTACGAGAGAGTTAATCAGGTGAAAAGTAAATTTCTCTTACAGTGTTTTCTATTCTTCAGATTAACAATTTCCTTGGTGCTAGAGCATGTTTAAGAAGTCAAGTTGTTACATGATTAGTAATTTAAAATACATGGTGATTTACTAGGCATTTCTTTTTGTTTATTCTAAATCCAAATGTTAAATTTATGATAGAGTGTAATGTAAGGCTTTTTTTTCCCTTTCCTTTTCCTTTCCTTTCCTTTCCTTTCTTTTC
>NW_027397116.1:5071865-5192083 GCF_003265705.2 Callorhinus ursinus
TTCCTTTCCTTTCCTTTCCTTTCCTTTCCTTTCCTTTCCTTTCCTTTCCTTTCCTTTTTCTTTTTTTTTAAACAAAACAAGGAGAGGAATCAGTACAGTTTCTGTTCTTTAGCTACATGGAAATGATTTATGCTTTTTGAACTTGATTTTGAGAGACAGACTGTCCTAGGGCAGACAGGAATCCTGCCAACCCACATACCAAGAATTCTGAGAGAGACTCCGGTCTTTTTGGCTAATCTGTTTTGAGTCACTTAGCCTCTTATTTCTTCATGAGGAATGTGGACCACTTCATGAAAATAAAATGGATTAACCAAGCTATTGCTCCAAAAACCAGATTCCCCAGGTTTCTGGGCCTCGCTAGGTGCCTCGACTAACTGGGAAATAATTTTGAGTGTCGTCTTCCTGAGAAAGCAGTCTCTGACCTACCGATGCATACATCATTCTCAGCATCCGGCAATGGTGGTTTCATGCTGAGTGAATTTAATGATTTAATAGAGTAAGTCTGTTATATACAGATTCAGCAGAGACAGATGGCACTGTTACCTTAAGTTGAACAGAACAACAGCTCCAGCTCCTCTCTATACATTTATTTCAACAGTTAATAATTTTCTAATTAGCGCATATTAACCAGGATATGGTGCTCACGTTTCACTGAAGAGCTTGTGCTAGCTGCGTTTGGATCAGGACAAGCAGGCGGGAGGTGAGGCAGGAAAGCTGACAAGTGGAGAAATGTACAAGGGAAAATAGGAAAGAAGAAATATACACAACCCAGCAATGACACACTGACAATAAATGAGGAAAGATGACCTTCTGAAAAGGTAATACAGTATGAGAAAGAGAAAATTGGAGGCTACAGTAAAAGATGAAAAGCTATACTAGAATAAAGAACTGGGACCTGAGTCACACTTCAGAAGTTGATTAAGATAGAGCACTGATAAATTGCTCTAACTAGATCTGGATGGTGAAATGTCTAGTGAGTCACACTGAATAGAGATAAGCAATATGGCTTTCACCTTGCTTGTGAGCGGGCTTTTGTAGATAAACCACGGCATATTATCTTTATGTTTTAGTCCCCAAACATATAATATCCAATCTCAGGAAATATGGGTTGACATTTGGTTTCAAGCTCTAATCGGAGGCAGTCATTATATGTGGATATGAGCAGAAAATGTGAGCACTGGCCCCCAGAAGAATGGGCAGGAATAAAATATTTAGATAAAAGAAGACTTCCTGCCCCTATGGAGGTGGTAGACAATGCCAGTGCTTTCCATGGTTCCTGATTTCCTTTCTGTGACAACCTTTTGTCAATGGTGGAAGACACATGTATCAAGGTGTGTGTTGCATGGAAAGTGGAATCTGGAGGAAGATCTAGAACCCACATTTGCCTTTTACCAATCTCAATGATGTGGGTGACTTTGGAGAAGGGTCCGGTGCCCTTTGCCAGGGAGCTGAACGCATACCTGGTACAGGACTTGTGAAACTGAAGGAGGAGTAATGCAGCAATCACAGCTGCTGCCCTAAGCCCAGGTGAATCCCCAGATCTGTGAAACTGTGCGCTGGCTACAGTATTGCCTGTTGCCCTCTTCAGAACATAGGGGCCGCTGCTTCACTTCCGCCTCCCAAATCTCATGCAAGTTTCTCTTAAGGCTAACCTTAACACAGTGTGAAACACGAAAGGGAATTGCAGTTTCTGATTTAGCTAAATTGATACTGTATGAAACCACCACACCCCATCCTTGCCACCTTGGCATTCACCTACACTTCTTTTAACCATACATAACTTCCAGGCAAAGACATTAGAAAATGATGTTTCTCTCTAATAAGAGGCAACTGTCACTTCTACACTTGAACACATGCTAACCCTGTCTCCAAAAGAGGATACATAACCCCATGTGTTGTGACTTAATCCATCTCTGGGTGAAGTTCATTCCTCTTCTGGTTGAGATCCACTCTGTCATTGATATCTTATAATTTAAATACTGAGATATAAGGATATCATAGATTGAATTATGTTTGCCCAAAACATGTGCTTTTGAAATTTTAAACCCCAGGCCCTTTGTAAATGTGATCTTATATGGAAATAGGGTCTTTGCAGATGTAATCAAATTCTTAAAGAGGTCATATTGGATTAAGCTAACCCAATTACTGCTGTCCTCATAAAAAGAGGGAAATTTGGATACACACAAAGGAACGAATGCCACATGATGAGGGTGGTAGAGATTGGAGAGATATATCTCAAACGAAGGAACACCAAAGGTTGCTGGGTTGCACCAGAAACTAAGAGACAGGCTTGGAACAGATTGTCCTTCAGAGCTTCCAAATGGAGCTAACTCTACTGATAACCTTGATTTTGGACTTCTAGGCTCCAGACTCTAAGAGAATAAATTCTGTTGTTTTAAGCCCCCCAGTTTGTGGGACTTTGTTATGGCAGCCCAATGAAACTAAAAGAAAAATTAACTACCTTTACCACATTTTATTTTAGTTGGTAGCTGGAGGAGAAAAAAAGAATTAGTTAATATATAATCAAATATATTTTTATAAAAGTAAGAACTATTTATAATATTATATTTATAATTCTTACCACCCTACTTTCTACAACTGATCATATGGTCATAGCTGATGTTTATAACTGCCTTCTTTCACTACCCATTCCATCCACCCTTTGTCCTCAGCAAGTACCTGGTCATGGTTCCTTGCCTGTTGGGGTGACCTATATTTTCACCTTTGAAGGATCTGAGCTTTTGGCAGTCCTGCCTCATTGGGTTGTTTTCCATTTACTTTTGTTGCTGGACAGGAGAGCATAAAAGGTGCCCTTCATCCAGATACACTTCTTACTCCTATAGTCTAGTAGTAATCCAATTTCTCCCTGATGGTCGTAATTACCCCAGCCAGCTCAGTAACCCCATGTCTGTTTGTTGGTTCTTCAGCATGAGAAACCTGAGGTGGCCAGCATGCAGTATCAACTTTCAGTTTAATGGAGCTATTGCTGGATCTTCTAGCAGAAACATCTGTCCCTTGGGAACTAAGCTTTCTAGACCAGCAGAACCCTAAGTTGCAGGGCAGGCAGAACAAATTTTGCAAGTGGATCATGAGGGGTAATGATGAGAGGAGCTTTTCCCATTTCTATCCCTTGATTTTGGGACCCACAATCCTGGGTAAGGGAGAAACAGCAACATATATTGGTTGACGATTTAGAGAATTTGCTGCACCTTGCAGGGACATTACCTCTATTCCAAAGAGTGTCTTTACTCACACAGCACAGTAACTGAATTGTCAAGAGAACTATTCCACTACTTCAGAGTGATGGATAACATGGTAAGACTAGTGAATTCCATGAGCATGAGCTTGTTGCCACACTTCATTTGCTGTAAAATAAGTTCCTTGGCCAGAAGTGAAGCATTATGAAATACCATGATGGTGAATAAGACATAAGAATTCTCTAAGTACACAGACACTGATTTTGGCGAAAACATTGCAGGCCAGGAAGGCAAATCTGTATGAAGAGTAAAGTTTCTATAGAGTGAGAACAAAAGAGTTCCCCTTCCATGCCAGAAGTGGTCCAATGTAATTAACTTACTATTGGAGGTTGGCTGATTCCATAGAAATGGTGCTATTTCAGGGGCTCAGTGTGGGGTTCTGCTTTGAGAGGGGTTGGATACTCAGCAGTGGCTATAGCCAGATCAGCCATGGTGAGTAGAGATTCATGTTGCTGAGCCCACACATACTCTCCATCTCTGCCACCATGCCTATTCTGTTCATTATCCCATTGGTCAAAGATAGTGACTAAAGAAAGGGCCCTGACAGAGGTCCACGGAATGTGTCACCTTGACAATTATCAAGATCCTTCTATGTTGAGCTTGAGCTTTGTTGAGTATTTACATGGGACATTCTGTGTCCATTGAGAGAGTTCCATCCATTTACTTCTTCCCCAGACTTTCTTATCACCAATGTTCCAGTCATGTTTCTTCCAAGTCCCTGATCATCCATCTAAACCATTAGCCACTGCCCATGAAGCCATGTATATTCATACCTCTGGCTATCTTTCCTTTCAGATGCAATGATCAACCAGGGGCACTGCTAGAAATTCTGCCCACTGGGGAAATTCTCCTTCATCACTATCTTCCTGGGCCACCCCAGAGTGTGATTGTAGTGATATAGCCATTCACTTTTGGATGATACCATGATATCATGCAAAACTTTCCATAAAAAAAGTCAGATCTTTTCCTTTGAGTCCACTGGTCACAGAGAACATCCCATGAGGCCATGAGTGTGAGTTCCAGCATTAGAGACCATAGGGATCTGGATCACTGGCTCATTCAACTTCTTCTACCCGATATCATTGATTCCACATCTACTTGATAATGAAATGTTATTCATGACCAACTTAGAGTTTTGGTGGGTTGACAACAGTTTTTCATGGTTAGTTCGGGTTGCATTATAACCTGATGGTCCATGATCAAGCTTCCAGTTTCAAACTGCTATTCAAAAGAATAGTTTTTCTGAAGAAACTGTCACAGTTTGGCTCTAAGATCCAAAATGTGTGCTCTATGATTTACCTAACAGGTAAATAGCTCTATACAGGACCCCTGTCTAACACTCACACCTCCAGCACGGTGGAATATACTGGATCTAGATAGAAGAGCGGCTTGCATGACAGCCTTGAACTACTGCAGAGACTTTTCTTGTTCTATACCCCACTCACAATTAATGATCTTTTATGGCACTTGTAAATGGATTGGCCTAGCATGCCCCAATGAGGTATATGTTTCCTCCAAAATCCAAAAAAGACCATTAGACATTGTGCCTTTTTCTTAGTGCTAGGAGTCGGGTGCAGCAACTTCTCCTTCATATTGAAGCAATACCTTGGCACACTCCAAAACACTAGACCTCTAGAAATTTCACTGGGTGTATGCCTCTGAATTTTGTGGGATTTCTTGCCCTCTGGTATATAAGTATCTTAACAACATATCTAGAATAGTTACTTCATCCTCATCACCAGGTATAGTCAGCATGATATCATTAACGTAATGTACCTGCATGATGTCTTGTGGAATGGATAGTCATTTACGGCCCCTGTGGACTAGATTATGACATATAACAGTTACAGTTACTGCAGAATTACACTAGCTCTGAGCTGGGACAGTGAGAACATATTACTAACCATGCCAGCTGAAAGCAAATTGCTTCTGATGGTCCTTACCAGGGGTTAGCAAACATTTTTATTTCACTTAAAATAAATATTTTAGCCTTTTCAGGGCATATCATTTCTGCCATAACTATTCAACTCTTATTGTAGCACAAAAGGGCCAGAGACAATACATACATAAATGAATATAGCTGTGTTCTAATAAAATCTTATTTACAAAAAACACTGTAGCCCAGATTTTACCCATGGGCTGTAATTTGCCAACTCCTGGTCTTTATTAACAAGTATAGGGAAATAAACATCTGTCAAATCAATATCACTTACCTGGTGCCAGGAGCTATGTTGATTTCTTCCATCAATAAAACCACATGTGGAATAGCGGCTTTAATTGAAGCCAACACCTGATTGAGATCTTAAAAACCCACTACCATTCTTTAAAATTCATCTGTTTCTGCATAGGGCAAATATGAGAAATAAATGGGGACATAGCAAAAATCACCATCCTTGCATCTTTTTTTAGTCCTTGTTGGCAGCCCTAACTAATCTCCACAATCTCTTTAGGAGTACAATATTGCTTTTTGTTTACTATTTTGGCATGTAGCTTATTGCTGTATAACAAAGACCTCCAAAACTTAGTGACTTAAAACAATAACAATTTTTTTTTATTCATTAATGTGAAATTCCGTTAGGTTCAACAGAGACATTTCATCTCTGATAAACTCATCAGGATAAGAAATGTCATCTGGGACTGGAGAATCTGCTTCCGAGATGTCTTGCTCAAGTACTTTTTATATTTGGCTTGGATCTCAACCATGGTTGTCCACTGGATATCTTGGCTCCTCTTCACAATGGCCTCTCCGCGGGGATGCTTGGGCTTCCTGAAAACATGGCAGCTTTTTTTCAAGAAGCCTGGAGGAAAGCTGCAAAACTTCTAAATCACCTAGACTCAGAAGTCCCGTTATCAAATGAATCACTAATAGGAGCTCAGATTCAAGGAGAGGGATATTATACTCCACCTCTCAATGACAAAAATGGCAAAGAATTTATAGCCATCTGTAATCCCTCACTAGTGTTGTAGTTCAAGAATAACATGTGAACTCTACTCTTGACCCAAAGATTACCTTTTTCCATCCTCCAAACACAAGCCCCAAGGAATGGAGATAAAGGACACCAGAGGAGTTGTATCTATTTTATGTTGCTTATGCATCTTGTTCCAATAGGAGTGGTCCATTTCCTAAGAACCAAATCACCCATCTTCTTATTTTATCCAGATCAGACTTCTACAACATAATAGATTTTTGAAGTGACTGGTTTGAGAGGCATTTTATACTCCATAACTCATGGCTAATTCTCTGAACTGTCTTTTCCTCCCTTTGGCTTGATATATTACAAAGACAAACATGAATGTTCCTCAAGGGAAAAAAAATCAACAGAACTGTTGTATCTCTATGTGCTATTAGACAATGTCTGAAGGATTAGTGACCAAACTACTGGCCTTGTATCAGAACTTGGAATGATCCCTCACCACTGTGAGAATGGATGCCCTAGTTGGGTGCATACAGCGTGAGTTTTTAGCCTTTGTGCTTTGGTGCTTGGATTCTTAGTCACCAACTGTGGGATCTGGGAAATAGTGCCTGTTTTATCTTTGGTTTACTCAGAAGTAGACCCTGAGGATGAATTCCAGAACAAGTAGTTGAGTAGGTGATCTCTGCTAAGGTCAGTAAGGGAGAGGGGAATTGACATAGGGTAGGTAAAGGAGACAATGAAGAATAAGTTATCAACTGGAGCTTAATTCCAGTGTAGAACATGAAACTCAGAATTATTCTCCCAAGGGGTGAAAGAGCTGGGGAATTTAGATGACGGTTAATTAGGTAGGGGAGGAAGCATCAGTTCCCTGGCACTTCTAGTCTTAGGGGGCAGACAGAGTGACCAGAGAAAGTCCTCAGGCAAAGAGTCATAGTTCTTAACACTTAACTGACTGAGCCACCCAGGCATCCATGATTGGACGATTCAATACATTACTCAAGGCTCGCCACAATAAGTGTGGTCACCATACAATGTTAGAGTATTATTGACTATATTCTCTATGCTGTACTTTTCATCTCTATGACTTATTTATTTTATAACTAAAAGTTTGCACCTCCTAATATCCTTTATCTATTTCCCTCATCTCCCCACTCACCCCTCCCCTCTGGCAACCACCAGTTTGTTCTCTCTATTGAAGAGTCTATTTGTTTTTTGTTAGTGTGTTCATTCGTTTTGTTTTTTAGATTCCATATATAGTGAAATCATGTGGTATAGAGAGTTCAGAAATAAACCCACACCTATATGGCCAATGAGTCTATGACGAAGGAGGAGAAATATACAGTGAGCGATATTTTACATGACTTACGTTGTAACCAATTAAGAGAAGCTAGACAGGCAGAGGCAAAGGCCAAAAGAAGAGAAGAAAACACAACTATTGATGTGTTACCCTTTTTTCCTTTTATCTCAGTTCCCAAAGGGTCATCGCAGAGACATTTCCTTTCTCCTAATCTGGACACAAGTGGCTGGAATTCTCATGAAAGTCATCTTCCCAAGCTAGGAAGTACTGGGCCTTAGCACTTATCCATGTATTTGTTCATGCAACAAATACTTGCTTCATGTATATCTTGCAGTGGCCCAAGGTATGACAAAGGCTCATCAAGGTTATACCCGTGGGGAGACCCAAAGCCCCTCCGGGAGTCCGTTCAAACTATATGTTTGTGTGGGGCAAAGAGGCATTTGGCTTGCCCAATAGCATCCAGTTCTATGTCTTCCTTATAGTAAGAACTCAGTAAGAAATCAGAAAATTTTTATCTCGTTGGTTTTTGTCATCTAAAACAGTTGTCAGCTAACAAAACTCCAGAATATTCAAAAATCGGCTTTCACGAGCTGATATGAGCCAATCAGTGTATTTATGTGAGATAATATTCAAAAGCTATCCTCTACCCCATAAAGCTGTCATGACAGGCAGCACCCCAAAGATCTATTTTTCTGTCTCTAGCTAACTTAAAGCTGTCTTTCCTTGTTTGGGATGGCAGGGAGAAAATTGCTGGGTATAAGTGGTAGAAGGGACAATGTCAGAATCATGATAGAATAGCAGCAACATAATTGTTATTATAATTGTAATGTGCTGCATATAAATGGTACTTTCTTTCCAAAGGTCTCACAATGCTTTTCTAAATATCTCTTTTAAATTCAAAAGTATTTACTGAAGAAGGCAGAGCAAAATATAATTATATTAGAATTTTACTCTGAACTACAATTCAAGTCATATAAAGTGTACTTCTTGGAAGCTGAATTATTGACATGCACATATGGACATTTTTATGGCATGTTTTTGACAAAGGATGTCCCAAGCTATGGGTCTTTGAGAAGAGCATTAAACAGAGGTGCTAACACCTTTCCACCTAATGGAGGGACAATTGCCAGAAAGTAGATGGAGATGAAAACAAGAACCAGCATCTCTTTACCCCCAGCCCCAAATTCTTGCTAGAGGTATTTTAAATGACATGGTTCCAGGACTCCAATAAAAGATGAAATCTTTTGTTACTGGAATAGCAAGAAAGGCTGGAAGTATTTTTGTCAGATGGCAGATGTATAAGAAGAATTCAATCCAAATAAGTACCTAAGACAAAAAACAGGCAACAGGTGAGCAGGGTTGGGGAGGCAGAGCCTACAGGTGCTCTTCTCCTTCTGTATTTGGACCACTCCAGAGATTATAAATAGACTTCAGGTGACTATGAACCCTCAGAACCACATGTAAACTGTGTATGCGTACAAGCACATTCATTACAATGAGGGTGTCTATACTTTATCAGAGCTTTCAGTGGTCTTTTAACCACATGACTGAAGAACTCCCTAGAGCCTAGAGAGATGTCTTGAGAACACAGATTTGACATTGCTCCTAGAAGTGACCTCCAAATGTCACCAGCTTCAGGATAATTTGGACCTTGCCTATCCCTCCAGGCTCTTATCAGTCATAGGACTTGCATAACCACGTAGGGTGAAAAGATGACACAAATCTAGCACCCAGGTTTGGAGAAACGCAGCCTCTCTTATTATAACTGTCCTTGGCAATCTGGAGAGTTTTAGAGCTCTCAGAGATGCCTTTATGTTTGTGCCCCTTTGCTGCCTACACCAGTGGCTTCCGATGGGTCTATGTGGTTGCAAATTGCTATGACAAAGTGCTCCAGGGGGTGCTGTGTCTGCCACCCCTTGGTACTCTGCAGCTAGGAGAGGGCATCACATGGGTGGTTTGGATTGCCTGAAGCTCATCAGGTGAGAAAACCTACAAAAAAACGCCCCATAATGGTTATCAAAATGGAGAAACTACCAGCTGAGCTGCAGTGACCTTAGAGCCCACTCTCTGGGTCTCAGTGTCTTTAAATCCTAAGAGTGACTGTCCTGACCCACAAGCACCCAGAAGCACCTGGATAGTCAGCAATTTCCTTGCCTGTCTGAGGCAGTTGATCTCTGCTGAGGCCAGCTTCCACCAAAAATTGACTCCTGTGGGTCTGCCTAGGGTAGGGTGTTGCCTGCTACCATATAAGGGCTTCACGAGGCCAGGCCCACTTGGCAGGGAGGGAAAGTTGGTTCAGTGGCAACAAGGAATGCTGCTGCGGGAACACACCAAGCCGCTTCTCTGTCTTGAAGATGCCTGTCCCTGAGCTATAGATTAGTGGAGAATGAGCCCCTGTAATATCCAGTGACCGCAAACACCATTGAATATCCTAAATCAATTAGGAGAATGGCCTTCCCAATCCAGAACGAACGACTGAATCCTTATTAGGCTTGATGGATGAACAGGACTTGGCTCAGAAACTCCCATGGGACCCTCAAATGTACATATCTCAGGGCCATGCCCAGAGGTCAAGTTGCAGACAATCAAGAACTTCCAGACTGGATATTAGATGAGCTGAGCTTACACAGATACCATCCTGGGAGGCTGAGACGTTGTAAAATTTCCTGATTGTCAGGCATTAGGAAACCCAAACAAACAAACAAACAAACAAAAACAAAGGAACAAATAAACAAATGCTTAGGCAGTTAGGCATCGCAACAAATGACCTCAAAGCCTCCCCAGACTGGCTGAACTTACCTGGAAAGCCTCATTCATCCCCCCGCCCGCCCAAGCTTTGATATTTATACAGATGTGCTGAGTACCTTGTTCAAAAGCAGGTTCCAGTTTGCTAGATGAGAGATGAGGCCTGAAATCCTACATTTTTACCCCACTTCCCAGGGTTTCAGACCTGCCGATCCAGGGACCATGCTTTGGGCAGCAGGCCTCGGAGGACACATTTTACAAAGAGGCCATCACCGTGGAGACAAGTGGGCACAGGGATTCGGGATGGCTCTCTTTGGGACCTACTTTGGGCTCTGCCAACAGGTGTGATTTCACTCTCCATACTCTAGTTTCTAGAAAATAGAGATGATAAGAAAATCTGTGAAATGGAGCTAATGATACTTGCTCTTTCTCAACCCCTCATCAATATCATGGAAACAGAACTTGATGGTGCTAAGGAGTTTCAAGTCCAGAGTACTATCAGTTCCTACTTAAGAGTACCTTTTCACAAGGACGGGAAACTGCCTTATAATGAATGACCCCGTGTCCACAAAACTGTTTGGAGTTGGAGGGTGTCATTGTAATTGCATGCCATGGCATCCTTCCTCACCACCTGTTAGTTATTTGTTTGTTTATTTGTTTTATAAGTGGTTCTTGTGCAAATACAAGATTGACAGACAAGCTGTCCTCCCTCCATGCCCTCAGTCCTTAGCGGAGCTGTCCTTTTTAATGGGCTGGTGGCAAACCTGTGGCTTGGCTAATCAGGGCTCATAAATGTCAGGATGCTTTCCTGGGGCTGATGTGGTTTTTCACTCTTGCATTGTATCTGACAGCCCATGTTTGGCTACAAGTCCAGGGCATTTTTGACTAGTTAGGCATAGCCCAAATCCTCCAGGTTGAAGTTGAATCCCCTTTTATTGCTCTCAGAGTGCTAGCTGAGGGCGCAGTGTATCCTCAGCGCCAGAGACACCAGCACAGATGGGGACGACTCTGGGCTGATTCTCCTATATTTAACACGGCCCTAATTACCCACAGGTCTCTGAGTGAGGAGGGCTGATGAGCAGTTCAAGTTCTCCGTATAGAAATAGCCCCAGAATAGTTCCAGTGTTGTTTCTAATTGCAATGGATGAGCAGACTGGCTCATTAATCCTCCCCTATCAGCATGCAAACTGGCTGCCCCAGAATAGCCCTGATCTCAGCCAGCGCACAGCCAGCTTAGGGGCTGGTGGTTTTGTATCTATTTGGAGCAGGAAGGATCTCCTCCCCAGGGATGGGTGTGTATTGGGGGGTAAGGAGCAGTCTATGGATTCTGGAATCCTAGGTTAATGTAGGAACAGGATGTGGAAAAGTGAAGAATACTACACTGGGTCTGGGCAGGATGGATTCAGAGCTGCTGTGAAAGAGCTGAAAGATGTCCTTCACACGTCCCCAGCTTGCTCTTGTAGGCTTATCCCTCTGTTCAATTCTCCTTGCTCTGCCCTTTTGGTCTCTGCCCAGTGTAAAATCTGTTATCAGTCATGTACACCTTAGTATGAATGTTTTCTTAATAGTCTCCCGCATGTTTATGGCTTTACAATCTATGAAGGTGATTTTCCTTTACACACCCATTCTATCAGACCTGCACGGCAATCTTGTGAGGCTGCCAACATCAGGCATTACTTGACAATTCTCATTATACAAAAGAGGAAATGGAGGCATGGCAAAGAACAGTCTGTGAGCACCTCAAATCACACAGTTAGCAAATGACAGGTCTTGGACAAGAAATCAGATCTTTTCTCTGATCGTTCTGGGAGATACTTGTTTCCTTGTGAGAGAAATAGAATGTCTTAGTCATAGTTGGGATGATATATGAAAAGAGAAGCCCCTGGAATCAGCCAAACTGGGATTTCAATCTCTGTGACTTTTGGCATGTTGTGAGGATTAAATAAGACAATGCACATAAAGAACCCCTAGTCAGCAAAGTGCAAGTAAATATCCCTTAATTCTACAATACTAAGCTATCTTATACTTTCTCTTGAGGAGAAGGAGATAAAGCTTGCAGAGCATGTGGACAAGTCTTCCTTCCTTTCTTTCTTTTTCTTCCTCTCTCTCTCCCCTTCCACCTCCACTCCCTCTCTTCCCTCCCCAACCATTCATAAAGCCCCATGTATGTGCTAGGCTTTGTGGGAGACAACAGTAATTTGGAAGTCAAGTTGCCCTCAAGTTCCAGACCATTAAACCTAATCAACTGTCTTTTATATCCAACTGCCTCTGTGGTATAAAGGCAAAAGAAAAAGAACTAAATAGAAAAGAGGAGGATTATAAGTGAAATTTTGAGCAGCTATTAGCCTCCAGGTACTGTTAGATATTTCTACATTTATACACACACACACACACACACACACACACACGCACACACACACACAAACACACAGAACCTTTGAGGTATTCTTTACATTACAGAAGAAAATCAAAATTCAGAAAGGATAAATAACTTTACTAAAAATGTTAGGTTATTGTCTCAACTTATCAACCATATCAGGAAGGAAAAAATACAGATGAAAATCAAAAATAACAGTTACCCAAGAACACATAAGTTGATGCAAATGAATGTGGACAAGCCACCTACAACCACAGACCTGCAGGGACACTTGCAATTATGTTCTCTTCCACAGGACCCAGTCCTTCATGCCTTCGAGACCCATCTTCAAAGTCACTACCCCTTTGGAGCCTTCCCAGAGACTCCTCTTTCTCGCCCCTGATCATTGCCCAAGTATATTCATCTTTTCCATTTTTATGTGCCCACGGTGTGCTGTACACACCGCCATCCTGCGCTGCACACACGGCCATCCTGCACTGCATCACTGGATTGTAATTTAACAGTTCAGGTGTCTGCTGTCTACCTCTTGTGAATGCCAGAGGAATGACACCTGCAATGCCTGACAAATCAACTAAGAAATAAATGGAAAGAGTCTAGTTCTAGATGGCAGGAGGCACTCTATGGTGATAGTTGGAAGTTACTAAGAGCTCCATCTGCCCAAACACTGTGTCCACTCCTTTACATACCCTGTCTCATCCAGTCCTCATCACCTCCCCCTGAAGGTAGGCAGCATTATCCCTATGTTTTTGAAAAATGGAGGCTCTGCACAGTCTAAAACCTCACTAGGTCAGGGGTGTGGAGAGTGACAGGGGATAGGATTGGAAACTCCATCTGCATTTCCCAAAACCTTGCTCTTTAAACTCAGTGCTTAGCCTTCTCCCATGTCAAAATATGTTGGCTTCCTCCAATACTTGGATAACTGGATGAGTGAGTCAAAGGAGAAACCAAGGGATGGGGGATCAGTGAATAATGTGAAAATGGAGGAATATACTGGAATCCAACCCTTCTATTGTCTCAGTTTAAAATCTTGAATTCCATCGATGGTGGTTGGTACTGATCTTCTGAGGCTTTGAACAAGGTGGGCCCTCTGGAGTACTGATGAGGTCCATTTCAGTACTGCCTGCCCTTGACTCTCTCAGAACATCGCCCTCCACGACCAGAGCACTGTGGCCTTGTGGGATGCCTAAAGTTTTATTGTCAGGACTTACTAAAGTGCAGATTCCCATGGGAAGAGCTGTATATCCATTTTTGGCCATTAATCTCAATATTCCTCCTCCACAAATGTTTAAGAAGTATTGCTTTCCTGTGGCTGCTATAACCAATTAGTAACATTGTGGTGGCTGAAAGCAACAGAAATTTATTTTCTCACAGTTCTGGAGGCCAGAAATCCAAAATCGAGGTGTCGATAGGACTACACAACCTCGGAAGTCCCTTAGGGAAAAATCCATCCCTTGCCTTTTCCAGCCTCTGGTGGCCTTTGGTGGCTGCCAGCATTCCTTGGCTTGTGGCTATATCACTCCCCAGTCTCCTCATCACCTTTTCCTCCATGTGAGTCTAAGTTCCCTCCGCCTCTCTCTTACAGAAACACTTGCAAAGGCATGTAGGTCCACCTGGACAATCCAGAATAATCTTCTCATTGCAAGATCCTTAATTTAATCACATCTACAAACACTTTACCCTATGACACAACATTCACAGTTTCCGAGGTTAGGGTCTGATATCTGTGTGGGGAGGTACCATTCAGGTCACCGTAGGATCCAGCTTCCAGGAGGAGACAAGCTCACAGTTCCCCCCAGGAGTTCAGGCTCAGGATGACTTATGAGGATGAACGGTCCTGTGCTTTGGGGGCCACAGTTTAGGTTTCCAAAGCCTCAGGAAGAATGAAAAAGAGTATCCACCAATGGAGGTAAAGGGATCTTTGGGCAGATTTCAAGCTCCAATTTTCCCTGAAGAGAAGAGCTGAGGATGAGAAGCCTTCAGGGAGTGGCACTGAGTGGAGGATGGGATACTCCCCTTTTTCCTTTATTGTGAAATAGTTCCATATTTACCAAAAAGTTGCAAGTATTTTCATATGTTCTTTCCCAGATTCACCGTTGATTAAAATTTTGCCCGTATATATAGTATATTATTGTATATATAATTTTATATTATATATAACTTTATATAAAAAAGTTTATATGACGTTTCATATATATTTATATGAAAAATAAAGAGGTCTCATGTAAGGAAGAAATCTGCATTTCTCCCAACAGCTCCAAGTGGCGCTTGGGGGTTGGGGAGGGTAGCACGCTGTCATGGCGATTCTCCTGGTCTCCACCCCTGGGCACACCCCAGTTGACAGCCTTCACCTGGACCTCCTCCCTTTCGGCTCAAGAAACATACTCATTCTAGGCCTGAAGCTCCACTCTAAGTCGGAGCTGAGAAGCCATACCTCCATTCTACTCCCCAGAGGTTTAGCTAGGATCCAAAATTGAATGAATGTTATGTTCAGGAAAAGAGAACACTTAGAAAAATAGTGTTATTTCATTGCATCTGTATAGTACTGATTGCCTTTAAGATGCAGAATGTTCCTGGGAAGGCCTGGGGGCCAAGCCTGCAAACTTAACTGGGTGCACAGGTGCACATACCTGACTCTAGGTCAGGGTTTGAGAAGTTTCCAAAAGGGTGGTCATTGCTGGGAACCCTAATGCCAATATTCATGATCCAGTGTCTGATTTTCCCTCTTTCTTTCTGGCTTCATCTGTTGTCCTCACCTCCCCACCCTTACCTCCTCCTCTCCCATCCATACTCATCAGAGCCCACCACTTACTGGCATGGAGTTCCTTATCTCTACTCAAATTTTCCCTGCTGTTGGAACCCTCTCCTCCATTTTCTCCTTGTCTGTCAGGTTTCAATTCAGATGTCTCTTCCTCCAGGAAGCCCTCCCTGGTCTTCTGAAATCTATATCATATGCCTCTCTAATATCCTCACATTGTACTTACAGCCTTATCACTCTGCTTTCTAGTAGCCACTTTGCTTGTCTATTTCCCCTAGTCGACTGTATGATCTGTGAAGCTTGTTCACAGATTATCCCCAGCACCTGGCACATTTCCTTGCATATAGTACATTACCCATAAATATGTGTGGAATAAATTCAATGACTAACTAGATTACTATAGCCATGAAGACAAAGAGTTGTTGTCTGTTTGTGAATTCTCCTTAGCATGACACAATTAATAGAAATTTGAGTACATATCTTTAAGGGATTTGGGGGTAATTCATCCAAAAGAGGCATTTACAGAATCCTAGAAAATCCAAGACTGAGTTTGGGAATGGGAAGGAGAGGGCAGGTGAATCAGAGCCCAGAATTCTGCCTGGTCACCTGAGAAGCTGAACATTTCCTCATCTTACCTTGTAGGAGCTGCCCCACCCAGGAGACAAAAAGACAGCAGGGGCCACGTGCAAGGACTCTTCCTATTGTGGAGACGGAAGGGGCAGTGCCTTGGCATTTTTCTCTACATTGGTATTTTATAGTCAGCAAGCCATTCAGGTGAACACATATTGAAAGAGTGTTGAATTCCAAAGAAGAGCTTCCCACTTTTTCTCCATCTCTTTAGAATAATATTTAGACATTAAGGATTCCCCCCCCCTTTTTTTGGAATGTAAGATTTCTACATCAGAGCTCCTTTTTCTCTCTATGATTTCTGTCCATTGGATGTTACACAAGGCTAAACCCATCTCTGTAATTATTGATTGCTTGGGCATCTCATGCATTCATTCAGTAAGCACTTAGTGGCCACTATGTTCCAGGCACTGCTCTAGGACTATGAAGTGACTGGGATACATTATAATGACACTTAATATGATTTATTTAAACCATTCCATTTAATTTCTTTCTTTCAATATCTTCTTGTTTTTTCTCTCTCTGTATCTTCATGTTCCCATACAAAGAAAATGTGAAAACACATACAGCATGCATGAATGCACATGATTTGATCAGGATGCATTTTGAGGGCAATAGCCTCATTCAAGAGAAGAGTTTAATTCAACATGGAGCTGCCCTGTGGATTCTGTGCAGGGGATGATTTAGAAAAAGCAGGCTGAGCCATGTTCACTGGGGCAATTAGAGCTCACTGTCCTCAAATGGATTCTTACATTTATAGACAAAAAGTGGAATCAATAAAGTCATCACAAAGAAACGTACAAAGTTGCCTGGGTCTCTGGAGAGGTATTTGGTTGAGTCATTGGTGGCATCAAATAAGAGCCTGGGTTTGTTTTACATTCCTTAGGTGTTGTTACTTTGAAAAGGAAGGAGAAGGCAAATGTCATTGTCACCACTGTCCTTCAGTCTCTTAGCAACCCCCCACCTCCGACCAAGTGCGCATCAGCCCTAAGAGATAACAATGAACACTTCTTACCAAGTAAGTGAAAGGGTGGTTGTGAAGTATTGTATCATTTGGGGGTCCATACTCACCTTTGTAACAACCCTCTTCATAATACAGGATAATGGAAACAAAGTATCTTTTCCCTGCAAATAAACCCAGGTTTTTCTATACCTGTGACAATGTGCAGGCTTCATCGTAACCAGCCTTGAAATACTAGTGATCTTCTAGTGGTGGGGTGGTGTGTGGCTGCAGAATTGGGGCAGTTACTTAATAAAGAGCATTTCACAGCTCTTCCCAACAGGAAATTAGGAAGCACGGTACAGACAAGCGTAGGGATCCCAGACCAGGATACCACCATGCCAAAGGTTTTGAATGCAAAACTCCTTTTGCCAAAAGACCTCGAGACGTTTGGGGAGAAGGATGCCAAAAGCTGTTTGGCATTCCAAAGGAAAGTTTCCCCATTTCATTTTCCCTTTAGATTTGTGTAGGGAGGATGGAATGTATTGGCTAGATGTAGACAGACTGAAAAATGGGGGATTAAGAGAAGGAAGGGACAGATGATCCACCATTCTGCCTTCCAGCCAGTAGCTGTCCAAAGCACTATAATTGATTGGCATTCACCTTCTACTTTATTGCCAGTGTTTTCTTCCAGCTTAATGAGGAAAAAGAATGTGCCATCCAAGATATATGTATAGGCCACATGTGAATGCACAGGAAAGAGTTACAGGATAAACTGCCAGGCTGCTCTCATCTGCTGGGGGAGTGTCACAGAAGGATACAGGAAATTTCTAGGCCTTCATACTTCTGCAGCATGGGGAGGGGGGACCCAAATTTTACCAGTTTGAGGGTTTCTCTTCCCATTATTGAGAATGTAATAAGATATCCCCACTGACCCTAGGGCTTCAAAAGGTGATTGGGGCACCCAGCTAGAAATAGTAGCATATCCCCAATGAAAAGAGAGAAAGCTAAATGTTGTTTAAATAGGAGAGAAAATGCTTTCTCTGATTTTAAATAAAGAACTGGCAACCTGTGGTTTGCTGAGTTTGCTGAAAACCCCAGCCTCCTTAACCACACCTCTGATGGAGATTCTCTTTCTGTGCTGGCTCAAAGTTAACATTGGGTTTGGAGGCTGAGCGCGAGGATCAGACACAGGCAAAAAATATTCTGGATGGAACTGCAAAGGCAAGGCTAGCAGGGGCCCCTAGGAAAGGATTAAGAAAATCTCAGTGCTGCAATGTCTGGATGAGAGCAGGAAAGAATTTCCCAACTGAACTGGCTAAAGATCTTCCCATGTTCCTTAGAGAGACACAATTGGAAATTATCCCAAAATGGTATTTAAAGTGTTATTGAGTGAATGTAATTATACTAGAGTTACCTGAACACAGAAGTGGCTCTAGAATTGAAATCTAGGAAGACTTAATGTTGGCAATCTGGATGGAGGTGGCTAGCTGGGACCCTTAAACCGAGGCTACATTTGCATTATAAACATAAGGTTTTTACTTAGATTACACATCTATTTGGGGGAGCTTGAGTGGGGCCTGAAGGTGGCCTGTAAAGATTCTCCAAGTCAGATTTTTGTAACCCACTCTTCTCTTATCATAGTGTGTTTTTAGCTATTTTCCTCATATCATCCTGTTGCCGGCATAAAGCCCTGAACATAAACAACCTTGGGAGGTATTGACATAGATAATTGGTCCACGTGGACCACATTGACCACTGTAGTTAAGATGACAGCATCCAGCGAATGCAACCCAGATAAGTGACTCTCTGAGCCAATGCTGCTTTCATGAGGCTTCTTGACACCAGGGGATGCTCTGTGTGCAAACAGTAAATTCATACTTGAAAACAGTTGTGGTCTCTTACTGGGTTGTTTTGTCCGGCCAGCAATCTGCCTTGCAATACGTGCACTGTGTTCTGGGGACTGCCTCTTCCTCCGGATCACATGGTGGGAGCACCATCTGGAGCGTATCCCTTTGCTTTGGGTCACTGTTCACTGGATGGGGAGTGGGGACGAGAGCAAGATGGGATTTTGGAATCAGATCTGTAGGCATTTAGAATTAGGTGAGTGATGCGCAGTCAGTTCCTCTCCAGGCAGCTGGACACATACCATGTGAATGTAGGAGTTGTTGGTGTCTACGGCATGTGGGAGGAAAATAAAACGAAAACAGGGATTCTGCAGGAGCGGAGCTGAGAAGGTAAGGGAGAGGCCAGCTCCCGGTTCTCATCCCTTCCCTCAGGCCAGGCTTCTCTCTTTCCTTGGCTTCTCCGAGCTATGAGTAAATCCTCACTAGGCTAGTTTCCCCTTTTATGGCTTAAGCTTGGCCTGAATGGTTCCTGTTACTTGGAGCTTCAATAGTCCTCACTTGGAAAGTGGCTCAAAAATGTTTGTAATCCCAGGACCCTGGAGCACCCGGCATCTGAGAACGAGATGCACTGTCCTAAGAATGTTCACTTGCTTCCGCTGGATTGTGCCAGACTTTGTCTTTAAGTCTTTGTAGACTTTGTGGGTAATCGTGAATTGTAGTTAAGTCCTCATTCTGGAGGGTAAATGTTGAAGAAGGATCAGACACATTATATTCAGCTTTGCAGGTGATTCAGCTTTAGATCCTGAGGATTTGTTCAGTTATTTTGGGCCATGAGAGACCAGAATGTTGAGCCATAGCTGAACACGCATCACACATGTTCAGAAGGGAGTTCTCATCTTTAGAGTGAACAAGAGAAGGCCATTTGTGCCACTTTACTCATCTCAATTTACTCCAACATCCATCCCATGAAGATGTTATGAGCAAGTAGCAAATTTCCCGAATTGAGAAGTTGAGGCCTAGAGAAGTATGTGTTCAAGATCTTTTTTTTTTTTTCTTTTGAGATCTGTTAAGAGAAGAATATATGAGTAAGCCCTTCTCTTGAGAGCCTGTGCTCATCATACACATGACCCAGCAACTGAATGGCTGGGCATATACTCAAAAGAACTAAAACTTATGTCCACAAAAAACTTGTTTGGAAATGTTCACAGCACCATTATTCTTCATGGCCTGAAAGTGGAAACAACCTAAACATTCATCAAATAATAATGGTAAAAATTTTTGGTATAGCCACATCTAGGCTATTACTCAGGCACAAAAAAGGAAGGAAGTACTGTTAAAGACAAAATGACATTCTAGCTGTTAAAAAAAAAATAGCATTTTAACTTTCAGGACACTTGTTAAAGTAAGATAAAGAAGAGCTGATCCAAGGAGGAACATCATGCTGAGTATAGGACCACCGCATGCGGTCTTGCCCTGGGCAAGAGAGACTGGACATGACTCCCAAGATAGCACGGGCAAGTGAGAGTTTATAAGCAAGGAGCAGGGTGGGGATCAGTGGACAGAAAATTCCTGAGGAAACATCAGAGTTAAGGGGAAATTCTGGTTAAACTGACCCAGCAGGATTCCTGCTGAAGTCAGGCTGGAGAGATCAGACATCACCCGGAGAATGGTGGAGAACAAGGAGCCTGAACAAATACAGAGGGTGGGGGTTCTTAGCAGGGTTCTTGTTAAAATCAGATGATGCTGAGACAAACACAAGTCTGAAAGTCAAGCTGAAAAGTTCAGGGGAGGCTCAATAGTGTTGGTCAAGGAGAGACTCTGTCAGTACTGATGCCGGACCACCCCATGGATGAACCTTGAAGACATTACGCCAAATGAAGGCAGCTAGACACAAAAGGCTACAGAGTATGGGCTTCCATTTACATGAAATACTCAGAATAGGTGAATTCATAGAAACCGAAAGTAGCATAGTGGTTGCCGGGGCCTGGTGGGCCGGGGAATACCTATACTGACTGATAAGGGCTTTCTTTTGGTGGTGAGGAAAATGTTCTGAAACTGGATAGTGGTGAGGGTTGCATGATTTTGTGACTGCACTAAAAACCACTGAATGGTACAACTTAAAAAGGTGAATTTTACGGTGCGTGAATTAAGTCCCAATTTTTGCAAAGTGAATATCCACCCTTCTCCTGACCTGCTGTGTGGAGAAGGCTGGCTTTCTCATCTAGGGCAGGTGGGAAAACAAGGTTTCTCCCTTCCTTTTCAGTATCCCCAGTATGAGGAGAGTAAGGAATGAAAGACACAGAAGCTACATTTCAGCTCACTACCCACTGAACCTGGCAAGAACATGAGAGAACTCACAGACCACCTCTGCAGTGGACATCTTAGGAAAGGTAGCTCAGACCCAACACGAGCCCTGTGGTCTAAAGGAGAGGCCAGTGGTCTTGTCCTTCCCAGATCACTCAGTGAGTACACTTAGTGACGACCCTCCGGCCGTACCTCGTGAGTGCTCCAGTAGCTGGAGATCTTGTTAAAATGCAGAATCTGACTGAGCAGGTCTGGAGTGGGGCCCGGATTCTGCATATCTAACCCTAACCCTACCCCTGTGGATGATGCCAACCTGACTGATCCCCAAATCACACTTGGAGTAGTAAGGCAACAAGTAAGCAGGAAGTCTATTTATCAGGGAAGGCTCCCTGGAAGAGGTGTTTAGACCGGGTTTTGGAGGCAGAAAGGACAGATGATTTGCCAGGGCAGACAATGATACTCCAAGAGCTGGGATCAGAGGGTTGAAAGGTAGAAACATGGGAAGCTGGTATAAATGAATGATAGGCAGACTGGCTTGGCTTTCCCAGGGAGGGAGAGACATGTGGTGGTGGTGGGGGGGAATGAAGGATCAAGGAACTCTTTTGACATCTGGACATGTCACACTCGGCCAGGAATTCCGAGGCTGTGTTGGCTGGAATGTTGCTGGCCTGGGAGCCCTCCATAGGTATTAGTCTGGCTGTGCAGTCCAATTAGGAGAGGAAATAAATACATTTCTTTCTTTCACTTTATTTTATTTTAAAGATTTTATTTATTTATTTGACAGAGAGAGAGAGAACACGAGCACAAGCAGGGGGAGCAGCAGGCAGATAGAGAGGGAGAAGCAGACTCTTCGCTGAGCAAGGAGCCCGATGTGGGACTCGATCCCAGGACCCCGGGATCATGACCTGAGCTCAAGGTAGATGCTTAACTGACTGAGCCTCCCAGGTGCCCCTCTTTCACTTTATTTTTTTTAATTTTTTTAAGATTCCCTTTATCCGACAGTGAGAGACACAGCGAAAGAGGGAACACAAGCAGGGGGAGTGGGAGAGGGAGAAGCAGGCTTCCCGCGGAGCGGGGAGCCCAATGCGGGGCTCGATCCCAGGACCCCGGGATCATGACCTGAGCCGAAGGCAGATGCTCAACGACTGAGCCACCCAGGCGCCCGTCTTTCACTTTATTTTAAAGATGCTTATCTTTCTCTTCTCAATGCAGGGCACATGTTTCCTGCTTTTTTAAAAATGGTTTCATGTCACTAGGTATATGTCTTTTAAAAGGTGCCAAATGACATGTCTCTTTTCTTTCCCTTTGAAATAGTGATTTACAGTCCTGACCGCACCTTCGAATGATCTGAGGAGCTGTGTAGACCATCAGCGCTCAAGCCTCAGCTTTAGACTTTTTGATGTAGTAGATCTGAAGTAGGGGCTCAGAAGAAGTATTTTTGGAAAACTATCCAAGTAATTTGAATGTGCAGCCATGGATCTCTGACCCGATTCTACCACCTTTTGAGCACCTAACAGGGTCCACACTGAGTTTCCTTGGATTACCTACTAAGAGGCTGTCCAAAGAGTCCAAGGTTGGGCGGTTTCATAAACTCTTTATAAAAAGTACGACCTATGCCTGACAGATTTCATGAATACAACAAGTCCAGAATTATTTGGCACCGGTCGCTAGTTGTCTCTATGAGCCAAAATGAAGCGCACTACTCAGGAAAGTATTAACTCAAGAAACTCACATTTGCAATTTTTAAAAATGGACATTGATGGTTTATGAGAAATGCCTGGGAAATAAATGGATCTAAAATTTTGGAGGAGTAGAGGATTCTCCTTTAAGAAGAAATAATTGGATCAGTTGCTTAGAATCCATTTGGAAAGGAACTTAGCCTTAATAGTTATGAGCAATTTGGCAAGAACTGGAGAAGACCAAAAAACACAAATTGTTTTGATGGTAGAGACTTCATTTGGGGCTTTATTTTGTGTATTTTATTTTAAAAATTCATTTATTTTCTTTATTTTTTTTACTTTATTGAAATACGATTTCCCTGTTTTAAAATAGACCCACTTTAAGAATACAGTTCGGTCAGTGTGACAAATATATACAAGTGTGTAATCATCATCCCGATCAAGATACGGGACCTTTCCATCACCCCAGAAAGTACCTTTGTGAACTTTTCAGTCCATTCCTCCCCAGCCCTGCCCTAGGTAACTCCACTGGTCTGATTTTATACAAATGAAACATAAAATATGTACACTTGTATTTTTTATTTTAATTTTTTCCAGTTTTATTGAGATATAATTGATATAAAGCCCTGTGTAAGTTTAATGCATACAACATAATGATTCAACCCGTGTACTCTGTGACATGATTGCAACGTGAATCTAGTTAACATCCGCCATCTCATAGAGAAAAGAAGGAAACTGAAACAATGTTGTTTTTTTTCCTTTGATGGGAATTTAGAGGATTTTCCCTCTTAACTTTCAAATATATTGCACAGCCGTGTTAACTATAGTCATTATGCTCTACATTACATCACCAGTATTTATTTATCTTACTGCTGGAAGTTTGTACCTTTTGTCACTTTCATATATGTACACTTTTATATTTGGGTTCTTTATCCAGCTTAATGTTGTTGAGACTCATCCGTGTTATTGCATGAGTCAGTAGTTCATTTAAAATATATATACAGGGCGCCTGGGTGGCTCAGTTGGTTAGGCGACTGCCTTCGGCTCGAGTCATGATCCTGGAGTCCCAGGATCAAGTCCCACATCAGGCTCCCTGCTCAGCGGGGAGTCTGCTTCTCCCTCTGACCCTCTTCCCTCTCGTGCTCTCTATCTCTCATTCTCTCTCTCTCAAATAAATAAATAAAATCTTTAAAAAATATATATATATATATATATACATAGAGGCACCTGGGTGGCTCAGTCGGTTAAGCGGCTGACTCTTGGCTTCGGCTCAGATGGTGATCTCGGGGTCCTGTCTCAGTGCTCAGTGTGGAGTCTGCTTAAGACTCTGTCTCTCCCTCTACTACTCCTCCTCCTCCCCTGAACTCTCTCTCTCTCGCGAATAAATAAATCTTAAAATATATATATATATATATATATATATACACATATGTATTATTGAGTAGTATTATGGATATACCAGTTTGTTTGTTTTTTTAATCCATTCACTTGGTGATCCACATTTGGCTTAATGCCAGTTAGCAGCTATTATGAATAAAGCTGTATAAAGATTTATTCACAAGCCTTTTGTGTGAATCTATGGTGTCATTTCTTCCGTGTAAATAATTAGAAGTAGGATTGCTATGACACAGGGTCACATGGTAAATTAATACCAAACTGTCAAATTGCTTTCCAAAGTGGTTGCAACATTTTACCTTCCCACCAATAATGTATGAGTGTTGCTAAGCATCTGGGCCAACACTTGGATTGTCAATCTCCTTAATTTGAGACATTCTGTTGGTTTGCGGTGGTATCTCTTTGTGGTGCGAACTGTGTGTGAAACTTCCATTTCCCTGATGATTAAAGATATTAAACATCTTATGATGTTAGCCCCTACCTCAAACCACACATGAAAATTAACTAGAAATGAATTATAGCTGTAAATATAAAAGGGAAAGCTATGAGATGGTTTACAAGAAACATAGGAGAAAATCTTTGTGACTGTGGAGGTAGGTAAATATTTCTTAGGCAACTCTTAGAAAGCACTTGAACATGAAAGAGAAAAATTGATCATTTGAATTTTATCAAAATTTAAATCTTCTGCTCTTCAAATCACAGCATTAATAAAATTAAAAGGCAAGCCACAGACTGGGAGACAAGATTTTTAATAAACATGCAGAATATATAAACAGCTCTTACAATCACAAATGAGAAAAATCAATCCACTTTAAAAGAAAGGAACAACAAATATGAATAGACACTAAACTTATTGTCGTTATGCATAATTTTATGCAAGTGCCTAAATGTGATTGTATACATTTTTTTTAAAGCGCAGTCTTTATTTTTTTCATTTTTGCTTGGTTTCTATTTCTTTCTCCTTATTTCACTCATATCAGTACCCAGCCCTAATCCCCTGGGCACCCATGGTAGCAACCCAGAAGTGTTTTCTCTGCTAATGTCATCACATGAAGACGTATGCCCTCAGCCACATGCACACACACCTGTACGCGCACACACAGGCACAGATATTTTTGTCTTTTTTTTTTTTAACCAGAACAGGATCGTATTATTCTTGTATTTCTGCATCTTCTTTTTCACAAGTCCTCATTATTGACACTGATCCAACTCAACTGTCATAAGTCTCGTTTTTCTACTTCCATGGCTGCATACTGTTCTGTGGTGTGCGTTTACCATGAACGATTCAGCCATTCCCTTTGTTTCCCTTCTCCCCACTCTGAGCAGTGCAGTGATTGATGTCCTTGCACAAATCCTTACTTTTGGGGATTTTTACTTTTAGGAGTGGAATTCCGGCCAGACTGCTTTCTATAAAAAGGCTGTGTTCTTTCCCCACACCCCAACCAACAATGTGGATGTGGGGAGAGGTAATAGAGCTAGAAAATCTGGTGTTGGACTGCCAGGGTTCCATTCCTAGCTCTTCTACTTGTTCGCTGTGCCACCCTGTACCTCAGATTCCACATCTGTGAAATGAGAATAAGTGCACTTACCCCACTAGGGGTGTCGTGAAGATTGGAGGAATTCCTACCTGCAGAGCAGTGAGCATCTGGCACATGGTAAGTGCAATAGAATTGTTAGCTTTCACAAATGTTGAGGAAGCACCTAGCATTTTTTTCAGAATCTATTTTAGATTCCAAGGATACGGCAGTGAATGAAACTGACAAAAATATCACATTCCCAATGGAGTTTCCATTCTAGTGGGAAAATCTGCTACAGCGTTCACAGTTTAAAAATATTTTTATTCTGGGCGCCTGGGTGGCTCAGTTGGTTAAGCGACTGCCTTCGGCTCAGGTCATGGTCCTGGAGTCCTGGGATCGAGTCCCACATCGGGCTCCCTGCTCAGCAGGGAGTCTGCTTCTCCCTCTGACTCTCTTCCCTCTCGTGCTCTCTATCTCTCATTCTCTCTCTCAAGTAAATAAATAAAAAATCTTTAAAAAAAATAAAAATATTTTTGTTCTGATAGAAAGTACTCATCACTCCTTTTGATTTGCATGTTCCTGACCTGCAGGGCATTTGACCTTTTCACTTTTAAATTTGACACTTCTGGGCGCCTGGGTGGCTCAGTTGGTTAAGCGACTGCCTTCGGCTCAGGTCATGATCCTGGAGTCCCGGGATCGAGTCCCACATCGGGCTCCCTGCTCAGCAGGGAGTCTGCTTCTCCCTCTGACCCTCTTCCCTCTCGTGCTCTCTCTCTATCTCATTCTCTCTCTCAAATAAATAAATAAATAAAAATCTTTAAAAAAAAATAAATAAATAAATTTGACACTTCTGCTTGCATTTCTATGAGTTGTCTTTTTATATATCTTTATATATTTTTTGTCTACTTTTTACATTTTTAAAAAAGATTTATTTATTTATTTACTTGAGAGAGAGAGAGAGAGAGAGAGAGCAGGAGCAGGAGGGGTACAGAGGGAGAGGGAGAAGCAGACTCCCCACTGAGCAGGGAGCCCGATGTAGGGCTCAATCCCAGGACCCTGCGATCATGACCTGAGCTGGAGGCGGACGCTTAACTGACTGAGCCACCCACGTACCCCTACTCTCTTACATTTTTAATCATTTTTTCTTTAGTAGGCATATTCACGCTTCTCTGTATTGCAAATTCTTTTACCCAAATCTGCGGTGTGTCTCTTGACTCCCTATACAGCATCTCTTATTGTATGATTGTTTTTAATTTTTATATAGCTAACTATTTCCATCATCATCTCACAGCTTTTAGATGAAAAGACTTGGTTAAGTTCCACTGTACCTGTAGTTTATAAAATATTCCCAACAAAAATTTTGTTTGATTTTTCACATTTAATTCTTTATCTGTAATTGATCCTTTATATACAGTCTTCATGTTTTCTTCTAGAAGAAGAGCCAAATATGCTGACAGATTCTTAAACACAGCATCCTTTTTCTACCAAATTGAAATAAAATTTTAACATCATATATACTGTATGTTCCGCTTCTGAATTATTTATTCTATTTACAAATCTGTTTCTACCAACGCCATATTGATCTGCTCACATTTACTTTTTGGGGTGTGTTGATATCTAGTGAGCAAGCCTTCCCTCGCTCTTCTTTTCAGCTGTATTGGCTTTTGGGCATTTATTCACCTATATTGACATTAGGATGATTTTGTCTAATTTTAAAAAGCAGGAATTCTAATCAGAATTAAATTAAGTTGATATGTTCATTTTAGGAAAATTGTTATTGTCTTTTGCTCCAAGAACATAGTATGCCTTTCCTTTTAATTCAGATCTTATTTTTACATTTTAATAACATTGTATAGCTCTTTCCAAATGGGCCTTGTGCCTTTCTTGTTAAATTTATTCCTAAGCATTTTATAGATTTTGCTGCCATTTCAAGTGAACTAAATGTCCTATTTCCATATGAAAGTGCTACTGTTAGAAGAAAGGAAATTGCTTGATGTTTTTATTTCCTCTTGCATCCACTCATTTTCCAAAACTATTCCAGTATCTTTTATCAGAGTAACTGGGTTTTGATTGTAAAAAGAGATAAAACTTTCTTCTTCCTCTGTGTTTATACCAGTTATTGGTCCCTTATTGTATCTGTTAAAGCCTAAGAAATGTAAAACTTAATGATGATAGCAACCCATCATGTCCTTCTCCTTTTTTTAATTGGAACCATCTTGGAATTTTGCATTTGGGAGAATATATTGTATTTTTATGTATATAATATAATATATAAATATAATATATTGATATATAATATGTTTTTGTTCCTATCTTATAAAATGTTATAATAATAATGGATTGTGCATTTAAAATGTCTTTTCAGGGGCACCTGGGTGGCTCAGTCATTAAGCGTCTGCCTTCTGCTCAGGTCGTGATCCCAGGGTCCTGGGATCGAACCCCGCATCGGGCTCCCTCCTCCGCGGGAAGCCTGCTTCTCCCTCTGCCACTCCCCCTGCTTGTGTTCCCTCTCTCGCTGTGTCTCTCTCTGTCAAATAAATAAATAAAATCTTTAAGAAAAAAATAAAATGCCTTTTCAGAATCAATGGGTCCAATTTTTCTACCAAAATATATTGGTGAGTGGTTTCCCCTGGTGGATTTCATGGTATTGGAGACTTCTTGTGTTCTTACTGGCAGTGACATTCTGACTCTCCAACCACACCCACAGGCAGGAGCTTTTTCCAGTCCTCTTTCTCTAGTTGTACCTCAAACCATTCTTGTGTTTGTTTTTTTCCCCCATATGTCCTACCACTAGCTAGCTATCATGCTCTTCAGAGAGATTAAAAAAAAAAAAAGTAGAAACCTATCCTTGACTTTCCTAATTTGACCACATACAGATTTCTAGTCAACCCATGTGAGACGGTAATGATATGATTCTGATGCAATTTGTTGGTAAGTTAAAAATTCAGTCAATTCAGCCAGTTATTCCTTTAGGACAACCAGTGGTATAAAATTTCCACCCATATTAAAGTAAATGAAGTTCGTAGGCCTTGGGTATATGTACCCTGCTTATCCTATGTTTATTTGATCTAGGTTTGGTCTCTTCACAGCCTGTTGGGACTACTGGACAACGTTTAGGCTGTGGTGACGTAAAGTTAATTTCAGGAGTTGTTTGGACTCACCAGCGTAAAAAATCAGAAGGCAAAAGAAAGTAAAGAGACAAAAAATAATTAAGAACTGTGATATAATGTCCTGCTCCTGTCTCCCACAAAGAGAGGGAATTTTTTTTTAAGATTTTATTTATTTATTTGTCAGAGAGAGAGAGAGAGAGCACAATCAGAGGGAGCAGCAGGCAGGCAGAGGGAGAGGGAGACGCAGGTTCTCCACTAAGCAAGGAGCCAGATGCAAGGCTAGATCTTAGGACCCTGAGATCATGACCTGAGCCGAAGACCGATGCTTAACTGACTGAGCCACCCAGGCGCCCCAAAGAGAGGAAACTCTTACAGAGTAAGAATATCAGTTTCTTGCTTAAGTTCTCATAACTGCTAATTAGCAGAGTTGGGCTCATATCTGCCTTTGTCTCCCTTTGAATTTCTTAGGCTAATCTCTCCTTTGTGATACAATAATTCACCTTTAAAGATGAAAAAAATCCATAAATAACTAGAAAATAACCAACTCACGAGCTATAAAAAATAGTTTTATTCAAGAATAATGCCGAGCGAAGCTAATTATTGTTGTTTTTGATAGAATTTACAAGATTAATGCACAAGGGAGACAGTGGATACAATACATCTTTATATGAAAATGGTGCTCCCTATCATTTGTCATGTAATGAAATTCTTTCAGTTGATCTAAATTGGCTTTTTAGCTTCTCCAAGAAACTCTTATTATTGACAGAATGAAAATCCAATTGCCGCAAGTCTCTGTTGCAGGAAGTTAATTCCAGAAGGTGCTAGTTGTTCTCCAGGTAGGCCTGGCGTCCCTTTTGGTGCTGGGTTTTGGGAGAGAATTCTAGAGCCAGGGAAGTGGTCCTGCACAGCCTCTGCCCCAGTCCAGCCCGTGCCCTCTAGACATGCTCATTCTGGAGGCCTGACATCTCCACCCTCTCCCTCTTCTCTGTGTACTCGGCTCACACTGGGTTCAGGTTTCTTTTTTCAAGAAAGCCTTGCTCAAAAATAATCCACCCCAAATAATCCACATTGCATTTCCCTTTTCCAAACTATTCCAAGTGTGTACTGCAGGAATCATTCAGCTTGGAATTTAGTCATATGCTACCTTCTATTACTGTCCTCTGTGTCATAAATTTTGACTCTACAGTAAGACTTTAGGTCCTGAGGGTGAGCAGGCTTCAGAACCACATTGAGCTTGAAGGAAGGTGTTAATAAACACTAGTCCAATAACACAGGTTGACTTGACTTGAATTCCTTCCTATTCAGAAATAAATCAGGACCTGATCTGAGAGGGACTTTGAAAGTCTGAGGAACCCTACGCCTCCTTTATTAGCTAAAATATGGTGGAGGTTTACAGCCAAAGCACCCAGGGTACGTTTTTAATTTTTCCTGGAATCTCATCGACATCTCAAGTTGACACTGGGTTTCAAGCCAGACCAAGCATGTCCTCTGGCCTCAGCTTTTGCTGAGGATCTGGCTCAAGTGCAGATAATTCTACCTCCGTCAGAAGCACAGTTCAAATATCCAGCAGGCTCTCAGTTTATATGCTTCCCCTGGTAGTGTCCAGAATATTTCCAGGGCTCTTGTTGTACAATGATATGATATAGCAGCACAGTTTTCATCATGCTGTGGGGAAAGAAGAAATGAAAGCACTGTTGGATCACTGCCAGGAGCGGGTATGTTACCCATCTTTCCTTTTGGGGGATACAGTGTGCCTAATGCATGCTTAGCAGGGGGCTGTCATCCTGCAGGCCTTCTGAAGCATCCCATTCTCCGCCCTTCTTATCACTGGCATCACGGCAACCTTCTGCAGAGGGCAAGCCATCCTGAATTCTGGGGAGCAGCTCACAGGGGATGGTTATAAATCGGTGTTATTTCATAGGGGACTGTGTGAATTCTAGCATATCATTTTGGGGATTAGCACTGCAATGTCTTGGAAGATTATGAGTGAAAAAAAAAAAGGGCTATTGTGTAGGAAGCATACTGTGCTTTGATTTCCACCGTTGTAACAAAATGATTGCATGACCTCGGTCAATTTCCCTGCCTCGTTTGAGAAGGAATCCTGCCCTTCCCTGCATGAACAGGGACTTAGAAGTCAGTGAGGAAAATTATTAGACCCTCTCAATTACAGTTTCTACTGGGCTCATTATTTGGCTTCTCAATGTGCTGGATGCACAGTAGCTGCTCAACAAAGAATTGTTTGATTTGCTGATTGATTCTTTGGCTTTAGAACTGACTGGAATCCTATAAACAGCGGGCACTCCTCTCCTCAAAAATAAGTCTGGAAAATACCTGCTGAGTTTGGGAGCATCCCACGGCCTGCCCGAGATAATGGAGTGAGCATGGCTGGAGTGAGAACAGAATTTGGGAGGCCTGGTTTTGTGGGGATTGTCCCAGAAGGAGATGCAGGCCTCCAGTCAATTGAGGAGGACAGGGACCCAGGTTGTTGACACAGTCCCCCTCCCTCCCATTCAGGCAGCAAGTTCGGAATCCATTTCCAACCCACTCCAATCACAGAAACAGGCTGGAAAAGACCAAATGAAATGAGATCATCAAATCCATTGCGCAGCCAACAAAGGAGGCCATCCAAAATGCAAGAACAAATAAAATAAAAACCTCTGGCAGAACTAAGAGAGAAAAGACTGCAATTCAAAAGGGAACTGAAATTACTTTTAATAGATCTTGGTAAAGCTGCCGAGAAACCTCAATCTCTCAGCTCTCCATATTATTTATTGATTGGGCTGCCATCCTCGCTGATTCATGAGTGCTTTATAGAATTACACAACCTTTGGGTTGCAGAATGCAGCCCAGGAAAGAGAAACCTTGGCTCTGGAGCGATTTCTTCTTCAGCTATGTGGTTTTGTTGCTTCTCATGCCTTCATTTCCTCATCTGGGATATGGGGAGATAGACACAGGCATTTATCAAGTCCTTCTCAGAACTCCTTGACGAGGCAGCCATTGGGTAGTGATGAGACTTTTCATCTCTCAGATTTAACAATGAATTCTTCCAAACAACACTTACCTCGAGATTTTTTACTTATAGTTCATAATTCAATAAACCTGCAGAGAGAGAGAAAGAGAGACCCTAAGCATTCCTGAACTTTCCTGCACCCCAGTCTGTGGCCCCATGGCTAACTCACATGTCTCTGATAGATATCATTTGCTCCATAAAACGTCTTGGGCAGACTGGTTGCATAAAGTCAGAACTTGGGTTCAATCCTGGCTTTGTCACCAGCTTGTTGTAAAGTCTGGGACAAGTCAATTTATTTTTTCTCATCTGTAAAATGAGAGGATTGGACTAGGTATGTTTTAATGTCTCTGGCAGGTCTTAAAGTCTATATTATAGTAATGAAATTTGTGACATTGCTTCTTTTTCAAGAAGCAAAAAAAAAAAAATTGGCTTTAAAGACACAGAAGAAAAATGGTATCTTTCTTTCAGTCCATTAAGAATAACCCCCTGTTGCCAAATTAGTGACATGGTAAATTGGGGTTACAATATTCAGTGTCTCTCCTTGGCTGGCATAGGCTGGTAATCAATCCTAGCTCTGTGAAATAGAACATTCTCTTTAAAACAAAGACACTACCGGTAGCCTCAATAATAATGCAAATCTAGAAAAGATGGAAAAGGTGTTTTTTTTTTTTTTTTGCCTACATTTGTTGTTAAATAAGCAAGATTTCTATTTGAAGCTAAAGTGAGAATAGGTCTTATGAAGCAGCCAATATCTGCCTGTATGTCCACCTGTCTGTCTATATCTTTCCACACCATCCCTCCCAGATCTGGTCATAGATCTTCTTTACCTTTGGCAATAGCGTTTGATCTACTCACTGTTGCATAGATTTGGGGGAATGGCAAGGAACAGGGACAAGCAGAGGCAAGGCAGCATGGAATATGGAGAAGGCATGGCACCATTAAGGGAGCTGAAGGAGTACATCTACACGGTGGGAAAGGCAAGCAATGTGGAGAAGAAAGAAATAGAGCACGTATGATGTTTGGCAGCAAATCTTGAGCTCATGAAAATTTTTGGCAAATAAAGCAACCACTTAATATATGTAGTGAGGCCTTCTGTGTTCTCAGCATTCTAAGGATAATGTTGAAGCTAACAGAAATCTTACATGCATACTTTCAACTGAAAAATATTTCTTCAATGTCCAATAATGGACACTGGGCATAGGGGAAAGCTCTGTGATGGGCATAGAGGGGAGGAAAGAGGAATAAAATGGAAAGTAGATAACAGTGTGATTTGGTCTGGGCCATCCCTGAAGGGCTCCACTACCAGGACCTCTATGCAACCTGTAGTAACTCTGCCAGTTCTATTTCAAGGGTACAACAAAGGGAACATGTCCCTTGCCATGTAGAAACTCCCTTTCCAAACAGAATCTTCTTTTTTTCCAAATGAGTTTATATTCTCCTGTACTTCTGTTGTGCTCTGTGTGTTTGTATAATGACTTTTCCTTCTTCATTCTCCTGGAAAACTTTTACTTATCCTTTAAGACTCACCTGTACATCTTTCCCAATGACGTTAACTAATTCTCCTTCAGTTCAACCACCGTCCACCCGTTCTTCTGTGCGTGCCTAATAACATCTTTGAGGAACATCTCATTCTCAGGTGGCGTTCTGTGGTTTATGACTAAATATTATGACAACTTTCAGCAAATAACAGTTATGGAGAGCATTGCAGAGGTGTTTGCTGCTTTTATATAATGCGATCGTCATCTTAATCTCTTTATCACTTTAGCATTTGCAGTACAATTCAAAGGCATGGCAAAGGATACTGGTGTTTCATGAGTATTTCTTACTTGATCAAACTCATAGTTGTATTTTTTTTCTCAGTTGAGTCGTATGTAACTAGAGTTTAAGCAACTTCTATTCAAAATCAACAGGAAGTCTTGGTCAAATTGATATTTGATGCTTTGACAGTAGTTCCACATTATGTATGTATGAGACATACCAGCTCTCATTGCTTTGAAATTTTTTCTATCTGTTCCAAGGGATTTGGCAGTTTCTACTTTCTTCAACTGCTTTGTGTAACACGATGGGCAATCCTTTTTTACGCATCTCAGGAACAGAATGTAACAGGCTCATCTACTTGGGAATGTATTCATTTCTTAAATCCAGTGAAGTATTCAGTAGCTGCTCTGCAAGAAAATATATAGTTGTAGTTTTTTGTCTAATATCAACATGTATGTCACTAATATAAATATGCACCCTGTTGATATATTTCCATGTATTTCTGTATCCGCCATAACTATTTCATTGCCAAATGATAGGGAAAACTTTCTGGAGACATTTCACATGGCAATCACCAATAATGCTCATAGCTGAGTGAAGTAGTAAAAATATGAACACATATGGTAAAGAGGGGCAGTGACAGCCATACCACAGCTGCTCCCAGGCCACTGTGATAGTCATGTGGCATTGATATGAGACAAATTTCTATCTCATAGATGCGAAAATGTGAAAAAAAAAAAGAGTGTGTGTGTTAGAATTGATGAAGCGTGATGGAGGCATGGAATACATCTAGAGCTTTTCTTTTAGGAAAATTCATAGTCAGACACGGGCATCATGGAATAATAAAGAAGAAAGCAAAGTGATCCACTTAAGAGATCTGAAAAAGGTAAAAAGAAATTAAACCTAAGGAAGGCCAAAAGAAGAGACTGATCAAGCTGTGTGGAGAAATGAACAAGTTAGAAAACCCAAAGCAGTAGAATCTTTTCTAACAGTTTCCTGTTTTCTCTTATCATTTTCATTGTATTTCCTGGGCATAGAATAAAAACATCTGCGAAAAAGTATTCTCTCTCTCCTTTTAATATTTATGGTTTATTTAGTTCTCTCCTGTTCAATGGCATTGGCTCACATGCTGCTGGCTGTGGGTTTGAGATGTGTATCTTTCCATCCTGTTAGTTTACTAAGATTTTTTTTCACACTTGGAATAGATGGGGAACTGAGTCAGATGCCCTTTGCTCTCATCATTTGCTGAAATGATCATATGGTTCTTCTCTTTGATCTGATCATAGAGCACACATCAGCTTTCTAATGTTGCAACATCCTTGAATTCATGGGCTTAACTGCATTTGTGTTTGCTTATCAATTTAGCAAAATAGGCTTGGGTTATTATGTTAATTATATTATATTATATTATATTATATTATAATTTCATAAGGTAAATATTCAACTTTAAGTATATCTGAGCACATTTGACTTGGTTATACCTGGGGTGACTGTTGCCCTGTGTTCTGAGTTCTTACATTTCTTAAACATTAACACCAACACTCCCACAGCAGAGGCAGTAGTCCTACTTAATAGAAAATATATTATAAGCTACACTATGGAAGATAGTAAGGGACTGGCAGAAGACTAAACGGAGCAACAGAGCAGTCTAGAAATAGATCTAAATAAATACGAAATTTTAGTATAATTTTTAAAAAAATGATATCCAAATCAGTGAGGGAGGAATAGATTGAGTTTTAATTTATTATCCAAGGTTAAATTTTCCACTCTGCTGAACTTCTTATTAACATATCCTCTGGTCTTCAACCTAGGTGTTGGCAGTATGGCTGGCAATGGCAGGAAGGGAGCCACCCAAACGTGGAAATTTGTAGAATAAGAGAAACAAAGCAGTTTTCCTTGTCATATACATCAAGCTCCATTGTTACAGGTAACTCTTAGGGGACCTCTTTTTGGGGGACATCATGACAATATCATGTAATATCATTTCTTTCTTTCCACGGGAAATTGGAAAAGATTATAGATTATGGTCACTTGTTTATTGTCTCAAGCAATTACCTATGTTCCTTCCCAGGAGATAAATTATGTATTTTTAACAGGGATAAAAAATATGTGATATCTGCAAAATCCCTTTGAAATATTCCTTTTGTTTAGAAAGTTTGCTGTTTGTAATGTTTTTGTTAAAGAATTTTTAGAAGTCCTTACTCTTCAAAGTTCCAAATAAAAAAGGGAAGTTGTGGCTGAACATCCCATTACTGTATCTATGCTAAGTGAGCTGATAAAAAGTTCTGGAAACTCCTGTCATGGTGGCAGGGGCTTTGCTACAGGTGACAGTCACCTCTCTGTGTTATTTATCCTCAAAGATAAAATGTACTTTTCCAGCTCCGGGTCCTAAACTATTCAGATAATTGGGTCCCCCTCTTGAGGCAATTAATAGGAGCAGGGCAACTAACACCAGGATAGTTTCTGGCCCTGGAAATAAAGGGGCAATAAGAACCTTTGGGCAGATGTTGATTTGTTGGTACTTGAAATTCCCATTTCAGGCAAATGAGGACAGTCAGTGTAAGATCTATGCAGAGAGAAGAGGCATTCTTAAATTTTGGAATAATCTAAAATGCCACGGAGGCGAGAGATAGAACCAACCTGATGAGCACCAAGCTGGATGGTGACTGGAGAAAGACACATTTGGCATAGCCTGAAGAGATGGTGATTGGAGATGTCTTTCCCGAGGGATGCAGTGGGTTGTTGGAGGTATGGGCCACGTGTGGTCTGGCCCGATGTCCTCTCACAGGTCCACATGAATGAAGACCCACCTAAGCCTAGCGGGCTAAAGTGATGGTAAGATTTATCTGGCCTGGCACCTTCTCTGGGCTCACACACCTACTTTTTCAGAGAAGGTCTATTGAGACAACTCCATCGTGTTGTTTTCTGAGAGATCATGTTCATTGTTATATCAGAGTGAACTTTTTTTTAAAAAGATTTTATTTATTTGAGAGAGAGAGCAAGAGCACATGTGAGAGAGTAAGCACAGAGGGAGAGGGAGAAGCAGATTCCCCACTGAGCAGAGAGCCTGACACGGGGCTTGGTCCCAGGACCCTAAGATCATGACCTGAGCCGAAGGCAGATGCTCAACCGACTGAGCCACCCAGGCACTGCTAGCGTGGCCTTTTTATGTGAACAGATTCCCCCCGAGAAATAGTAGGAAATGGATATAAAGCCATTTTAGTTCTAGGTTATAGAAGAAGGGAAATTTCACAAAGAAGGTATGGGGTCCAGCTTTCCAGAGGACAGTAATTCTCGGTTAAAAATCCTGGTTGTCATTTCAGTCTCAGAGGTCCCAGACTCTGCGTCATTGCCTTTCTTCATGATCAGATTGACTCTGGCCAAGGCTTTGCTGTGTCGCCCGTTAAGAAGTCTGGGAATATGCACCATGGTTAGGGATGGGACATCCGGGTCAGTCTGGTGCCCAGGGCAGTGGGTCAGAACACAGAGAATCATGTGAACTTGCTTTCCATTCCAACTCCGCCTGGCCACTGGCACTTGTCTAAACAGCCACATAAACCCGAAAGTCAGGCAGGCGGCTCAATGTTGCTATCAGTTCCTTAGGTAAACATGTCTTCTGAGCAATTATAAACAAATGACTTCATCTTCAACACACAAAGCCACTGTGGTCTGAAGTTATATAATCTCTTTCTCTCCCTCATTCACTTTTCTTTCTCTTCCAATTTCTCTCTCTCTCTCACAAACACACACACACTCTTTCTAATGCCCAAATAACACCTCCTTCTGTCTAAACTGGAACAGTTTGGTAATAATTTTCAGCTGGATACAAAGCTTAAGTACTTAAATGTACTGTCACAGACTTTTGATTATGTGATTCTTAGTTTAGTGAAAGACGCTTGGAATTATGAAAAATGAAAGTCATCCAACCTCTTGTGGGATGATTCCTGTTTTGCAGGACCTAGGATTGTTGAGACTGAAAGATAAGTAGTCTGAAATGCAAAGAAAGACACTGAATCTGTGGGAGGTGGGGGGAGGTGAGAAGTACGCCCAACCTGCCCCACCCCATCCCTATCCCCTTAGGGGCTTTGCACTCGCGGCACAGGGACTGGACCTTCCTCCCTCTTCCCCATCTTTGCATGATTTGCTCCCCTCCTTCATTCAGGTCTCTGCTCAAATACCTTCTCACCCAGTTGGTTTCATTTGTAGTTCATAAGAATTCTGTGGGGTTTTTTTAAAGATTTTATTTATTTATTTGACAGAGAGAGAGCACGCACAAGCAGGGGGAGGGGCAGAGGGAGAGAGAGAGGCAGACTCCCCGCTAAGCAGGGAGCCCAATGTGGGGCTTGATCCCAGGACCCTGAGATCATGACCTGAGCTGAAGGCAGATGCCTAACCAACTGAGCCACCCAGGCACCCGCATAAGAATTCTTACCACCTGACTTGACAAATATATTTGTTCACCAATTAATTTTTCACATCCCCTCAATGATGTGAATCTAGGAGGGTAGGGCTCTTGCCTGTCTCATTTGCTGCTCTCTCCCTGGCCTCACGTAGCGGGTGCTCAAGACATATGTGTTGACAGAGAGAGGTGAAGGATATGGACCAAATTGCTTCACTAATTGCTGGCATCCCTAACAGAGTTTAAGTCCTCCATATTCTTGTGGATCTGAGAGCTATTTGAAGGCCAATGTATAGTGTCTACACTGCACTTGACAGAGGGTTCATCTGCGCCAATCTGACTCTTAGGAGAGAAAGTCCCACCACCAAACAATTCTTTCTACTGTGCACCTCCCCACCCCCACTCTCCCCACGCTGCTTCATCTTCTCTCTCTCTAATCTCCTCAAGCCACCATCAAATCTTAGGAAGATTACCCTAATGGACTCCTCCTAAGTAGCTTCCTGATTTTTTTTCTTGTCTTTGACTAACTTTTCTCCATAGTGACCAGAGAGATGTTTTAGAAAAACACATCTGATCATATCCTGGTCAAGCTCCTTCTACAGTATGTGACTTGTCTGACTCATCCCCACCCTGTTCTACCCATACTGGCCTTCTGATGTTCTCAGTGTCATTCAATTCTGTCCTGCCTCAGGGCCATTACACTTGTGCTCTCTGTGGCTGGAATGTGCTTCCTGTGGTTTATTGGATGGCCAACACTATCTTTTTCATCTTTTTCAATTTAAAGGTTGTTTTCTCTTTGATCACAGCTTCTCCCATTATTTTCTAGACCAATACTCTCCTTATTATCTTTTTAGCTACCAAAGGTTGTAGCTCTTTTATTTACTTGTTTCCTCATTTCACTGTCAGTCTCATTAGGTTTGGGGTCATGTTTATCACAATCTCTGTTGTTTCCCTGATGCTAGCACAGTGCCTGGCACATAGTAGGTATTCAGTAACAAAAATTGTTAAATGAATGAAAAATATTTTTGAGTGAATGAATCTCCTTAATTCCAAAGTAAGTCAGAGTCCCAGGAAAAAGGATATTGCTCCAAGACAGTACGGTACTGGCACAAAAATAAACACATAGATCAGTAGAACAGAATAGAGAACTCAGAAATGAGTCCACAACTATATGGCCAACTAATCTTAGACAAAACAGGAAAGACTATCCAATGGAAAAAAAGTCTCTTCAACAGTTTTGTGAAAACTAGACAACAACACACAAAGAATGAAACTGGATCACTTTCTTACACCATACACAAAAATAAACTCAAAATGGACAAAAAACCTAAATGTGAGACAGGAAACCATCAAAATCCTAGAGGAGAACACAGGCAGTAACGTCTTTGACATTTGCCATAGCAACTTCTTACTAGATATGTCTCCTGAGGCAAAGGAAATAAAAGCAAAAATAAACTACCAGGACTTAATCAAGATAAAAAGCTTCTGCACAGGAAAGGAAACAATCAACAAAACTAAAAGGCAACCTTCAGAATTGGAGAAGATATTTTCAAATGCTATATCTGATAAAGGGTTAGTATCCAAAATATATAAAGAACTTATAAAACTGAACATCCAAAAACTAAACAATCCAGTTAAAAAATGGGCAGAAGACATGAATAGACATTTTTCCAAAGAAGACCTCCAGATGGCTAACAGACACATGAAAAGAGGCTCAACATCACTCATCATCAGGGAAATACACATCAAAACCAGAATGAGATACCACCTCACACCTGTAAGAATGGCTAAAATCAACAACACAGGAAACAACAGGTATTGGCAAGGATGTGGAAAAAGGGGAACCCTCTTACACTGTTGGTGGGAATGCAAACTGGTGCAGCCACTCTGGAAAACAGTATGGAGGTTCCTCAAACAGTTGAAAATAGAACTATCCTATAACCCAGCAATTGCACTACTAGGTATTTACCCAAAGGATACAAAAATACAGATTTGAAGGGGTACATAGACTCTGATGTTTATAGCAACATCATGTTTATCAGCAGTAGCCAAATTATGGAAAGAGCCCAGATGTCCATTGACATCTGAATGGATAAAGAAGAAGTGGTATATATATATATATATATATAATTCAGCCATAAAAAAGAATGGAATCTTGCCACTTGCAATGACATAGATGGAGCTAGAGAGTATTATGTTAAGTGAAATAAGTCAGTCAGAAAAAGATAAATACCATATGATTTCACTCATATGTGGAATTTAAGAAACAAAACAGATGAACACATGGAAAAAAAGAGAGAAAGCGGCAAACCAAGAAACAGACTCTTAACTCTAGAGAACTAACTGAGGGTTGCTGGAGGGGAGGTGGGTGGGAGGGATGGGTTGAATAGTTGATGGGCATTAAGGAGGGCACTTGTTGTGATGAGCACTGGGTGTTGTATGGAAGTGATGAATCATTAAATTCTATACCTGAAACTAATATTACACTGTATGTTAAGTAACCAAAATTTAAATAAAAACTTGAAAAAGAAAAAAGAAAACAAGAGAAACTGAAAGGAAAAAAAAAGAAAGAAAGGTCATCCCTCTAAGAAATCTTATCGAATAAATTTCAACTGGTTCCTAATAAAAGACTCTGTCCTTTGATCAAACCTGAGTCAGGCTCTTCTGAGCCCTCTTCTCCAAGAGTCCCTGAACTTGGGCTCTGTCTTTGGTCTGCTCAGTCCAGTTTTAGCCAGAATTCTGCTGAGTCAGTTTAGCCTAAGTCCCCCACCCTTGGTATCTGACCACTACTCATATCTGATTAAGTTCCTTTTCCCACCCTTGATATCTCATTACTAGTGTGCTTTCAATAAGAGTCCTGTCAAGTCTGGTCTAGCAACAACAATCCCCCTAGCCTCCATGTTTCCTCTTAGTAATTTTTTATGCACTGACCTCCCACCTTGCATCTTGCATCTTGACTATACCCAGCTTGGAGTTGAGCCCAATCTCTCTCCCCTACTGCAAAACCCCATTACAGTAGTACCTCTTGCATAAACTTTTCCTTACCAACTTTAACAAGTAGCCCACAATTTTTCTTTACCAGGTCCCCCCCCCCACCCTCTCCTCTAGTTCTATCCATGCTTGCCCTCTCCCCATGCACATACCCATAGCTGGCAAACCTATGCCCAAGATCCTTAAAAATTTATAGGTGCGATACTTGGACCCTCTGTAGGTCTGATCATCTGTCACAAATTCAGAATCCTGCCCTCAGGCTTTATGTTCTTAATACAAACCAAATAAGCAGCTGGGGTGCCTGGCTTTATGTCATAACAACACAATCACACACCCTTTCCTCAGGAGCTATGTTCCCAGAAGAGTTATTACTATTATCATTAGTGGGCTAAAATAATTTTAAATGTACTAAAATGTTGATGTCTTAGGGGACCCAATAAATGGTATCTTTCTTCCTTGCTCTGCTTACGAAGAAATGGAGAGGAAAAAGAGTGGGAGGTGGAGGCCAAAATGTCCCCTTTATGGCTGAGAGACAGGACAGGAGTCATGGTTTTAGAGCTTTTGGCCAAGCAGCCTTCTCATGTTGGTCCCCAGAATTGGGTGAAGGTACTCACCAAGTATAGTCAAAGCCGGCCTCGTTGGGGCTCGTTTGGGGGCTGTCACTGGGATGTACAAATGGGCCTACTGCCAAGAGCGGAGTTGAGCTGCATGGGCCTCTTCTTCACCAGCTTACCAATGAGCTACCCATTCCATTCCCCCCAGGGCCAAGACAGTGAAGGATTGAAAAAATGCAACGTATGCATTTTTAAGAAGTCCCTTCCTTCTAATGTCAGAGCCCACCATCTTGCAGAAAACATGAAGTGAATATATCGGCCCCCTAATGGATCAGGTGTATAAACTGGTTGGCTCAGTAACATTCAAACCTGTCGGACCCGCTTTCTTCTTTTTAAAAATTGAAGGGATTCCTAAGATCTAATATCTCTTTGTTAAAAAGAAGCAACAGGTCCAAAATAGAGTCATTTGTGCTAAGTTTTACCAAGACTTAAGTCTAAACTAACTGCAGTTTCAGCTTCTCCGATGAGTGGAATTTTAAACTAATTAAGCTGGAATTTCGTGACCAGCACTAGCGAGATCAGCGGTATAAGACCGTTTGCCCTTCCCCCCGTGGGAAGCTGACTTTGCCCGAAACAATCCTTTTTTTTTTTTCTTTTGCGAATACCATCCTTGTCCCACCCTGTTTCTGCTTATAAAATTCTTTTATTTTGTACAGCTCCTCGGAGCTCCTCCCTACTTGCTAGATGGGCTGTTGCCTGGTTCACGAATTGTTGACTAAAGCCAATTAGGCCTTCAGATTTACTCAGTTGAATTTTGTTTTGGAACACCTTTAATTGCTAAGATTCTGTGACGATTTCTCCCCGCTGGAAATGGCATTTTACTGTGAAAATTTGAACTTGAAAACAACATTTATCAGAAAGAAAAGACATGTTTTTCATGAATGAGCTATCATTTTCCTGATGTGTGTTCCCCCATGCTTTCTCTGTTTGTAGATAGATTGGGGGAGATGTCAGAAATGGTGTCTGTTCACATTGGAAATGACATCTGAAACAAGGTCATTACCAGAGAAGGACGGTAAATAACAGAAAATTGTCTATTTTCCGGGTTTTAGGCACACAAAAGAGGATGAATAAAATAAGTCCATGTTTAGCTACCTATCCAATTGTACCAGTAGCGTTTTTTATTTTACTATTATTATTAACTGTTAAATCTTATCCCAAAGCTAAAACAAGTTTATGGGGTTTTGTTTTGTTTTGTTTTTAAGAAGCAGATTTGATTTTTTTTTTCTTTTCAGATACTCAAGTTTAATCAAAGTGCATACAAGGAGTTAAATAGTTAAAAGTCAAACAAAGGAAGGGGTAAAAAGACGAAGGAAAGTTCACTGATCATCTAGAAACAAGAGAAGCACTTAGATGATGGGTCAATTGCACGGTGGTGGCCTGAGAGAGAGTGTGCAGGTTTCCATCAGGACATTGTAACTTGGCATAATTATTTGCGGTTGTTAGGGGCTTTTACCGAAGTAAGATTCAAAGATTTCATCGACATAGAGCACATCTTGTCAGAAATCACAGACCTAAAACTGACAGCTGCATTTACATATTCCTCATATCTACCAAAAACCTATTAGGGGCTTTATATGCTTTATCTTCTTTAGTTCTTAGAGCGGGTTACCGAAGATAGAATTAGTACCTTCATTTCACACAGGAGATAATGAGGTTTAGGGAGTTTATGTCAATTGTTCAAGGTCGTACAAATGATAAGTAACACAGGTACTCCTTGAACCTAGATAGATTCACTCCTTGAATCTATCTTGTTGAAAAACCGGTGTTCTTAACCTCCGCGGTATACCATACAGATAACAGTTGGTAGGAGAATGTCTTACTTTATCTTCAGCAAACCTCAGTTGCTATTCTGCAGTGGCAGATGTCATGTCCATCTTCCTTCCCTTTGTGTCCCCCAGTGCTCAGTATAGTGCCCAACACATAACAGGACTTGACAAATATTTGTTGAACAGATCAATGAACTGTGAGATTTGTTGCTAATTAATAATTATCCCATTTGTAGATAAACATGTAGCAATTCTTAGGGAGGATCTTAAAATTAGGAAGTTGAAGAGATTGAGGAAAGATTCATTGAGAATTATTTAAATGATGCTCTGAAATGCAAACACTACCATTAATTTAGGTATAGTTATATACTACAGATATTAAAAGAGAGACTACGAGTTTTGCCAAATACACACACATACACACACACACACAGTGCCTTGATACTTTGTATAGAAAACCAGGAATGGGATGGAGTGGCTGGGTGATAGACATTGGGGAGGGTATGTGCTATGGTGAGCGCTGTGAATTGTGCAAGACTGTTGAATCACAGATCTGTACCTCTGAAACAAATAATGCAATATATGTTAAGAAAAAAAAAGAAGATAGCAGGAGGGGAAGAACGAAGGGGGGGAAATCGGAGGGGGAAAAGAAACATGAGAGATGATGGACTCTGAAAAACAAACAGGGTTCTAGAGGGGAGGGGGGTGGGGGATGGGTTAGCCTGGTGATGGGTATTAAAGAGGGCACGTTCTGCATGGAGCACTGGGTGTTATACGCAAACAATGAATCATGGAACACTACATCAAAAACTAATGATGTAATGTATGGTGATTAACATAACAATAAAAAATTTAAAGAAAAAAAAAAAGAAAACCAGGAAAGTCCATCTCTATTCTAGTCAATGTTGCTCAGAGTCTGTGGACAACACTCTGAAGTGAGCGCATTAAAATTCTGTTAAACAGTACAGCCTCTGAAGCTGTGTTGTCTAGGTTTAAGACTTTAAATTTTATGTCATCACTTATCAACTATGTTTGTTCAAGTCTTTTGAGACACAGCCATCAAGTCTATAGTAGAGAGGCGGAAACAGTAGTATGCAGGGTGAAGTTCGGGTCATAATGCAGGTGTGACATCTGGGAAGGGAAGGGAAGCCAAGAGATAGGGTTGGAGAATCTCAAATTATAGTCTACTTCTAAGGAAATCATCGGCCATGCTGAGGGGAGACTATAAGCCATAGTCATCCATTATGGGAATCCTGTTTTTGCCATGTTCCCTCATTGTCCAGGAGCAAGCTGGAGGCAAGCTTGGTCTTGGTACAAATGGGGTGGTAGATCTAGAGGGACAGCAGCAGAGTCTGCTTATCAACTATGTTCCTGGCACAAAATATCTGAGTGGTGTGTTTTCTAGAACACCACATCAACTATAACCTTGGACAAAGAACTAGTTTATCTAATTGTCTTCCTGCTAAAACTCTTCAAAAGGGTTGCACATACTCTCTACCTCTGATTTCTGTTCTGTTGTGCAACCCTGAACCATTCACATAAGACATTTGTTCCTATCACTAAACTCTTCCTCAAGGTGACCAGTGACCTTCCCAGTGATCTATCCAATGTGTAGGTCTCAGTCTTCTAGATTCAGTAGATCTATTAACAGCATTGGATAGGGCTGGTTGGCCACTCCCCCCATCTTGAGATACTCCCTCGACTTGGCTCCTGGGTCTTGGTCTTCTGACCTCAGTGCTCACCCCTTCTCAGCCTCCCTTGATGGTTTGTTCTCATCCCTCTGATCTCTGAAATGCTGACTGACCTAGGACTTGGTCCTGACATCTCTTCTCTACTTACATTGACATTTTAAGTAGTCTTATCTAATTTTATGATTTTTGTTGGATTCTAAATTTCATCATATCAACACTTCCTATCTAGTACATATCTTTTTGCTCAACTCCAAACGCTGCTCTGGCCAAAAACTGTAGTGTGTTCCTTGATTCTTCTTTCTCCCACCCCATGTGGAACCTATTAGAATTTCTGTCAACTCTGCCTTCGAACACACCTAGAGTCCAGCCAGTCTTCATTTTTTCCAGTGTTGCTGTTCTGGGCTAAGCCTTTGTTATTTCTCCTCTGGGTTATTGCAGGAATTTCCTCATGGATCTCCCTACTTCAGCACTTTCTAGTGTATGGTATATTCTGAAACTTAAGCAACCAAAATGAATTTTTAAGTTACGCTATGTCTTCCGTCTCTCCATTGCACTCAGCCAACTTCTGATAATGGCCCACAAGACCCCTTGTGATTGAGCTTCTGCTAATCTTCTGCCATGCTTTCCCTACTTGCTCTGCTCTGGCAACACTGGTTTGGTCATTCCTTGAACACCAAGCCCCTCCCCGCCACAGGATGTTTGTACTTGCTCTTCCCTTGACCTGGAACATTCTTCTCCCATATATCCACATATCTTACTCCCTCACTTCTTTTGAGCCTTTTTTCAAATACCACCTGAGTAGTGAGAGCTTCCATAATCCATAATCACTGCCTGTAAAATAGCAACCCTCCCCCTTGGCACTTCCTGACCTTCTCACCCTAACCTCTGTTTCCCTACAGCACATATTACCATTTGGCATATTATGTATTTACCTACTTATTTACATAAGTTCTCTCTCTTTTTAATATTCACACTAAAAACCAGACTCCATAAGAGCAGAGACTTCATCTGTTTTATTTATACTGTATTCCAGTGTTTGACACAGAGCAAACGTATGATAAAATACACTGTTCTATGTCCTATATTGTGCATGTCAGATTCCAATTTGTGTAAGATGTTGCTTTTGAAAATCAAAGCCCTTATTCTTTACGTAGACATTAATTCAAAGTTTACTCTAATAGAGTCTGTGTCACTTTATTACTAAGGAGAGTTTCTTTATCCATTAAACTCTGAGAGTGTTAGTTATCTATCAGACTTCTCCCTCTTTGGCCTAGGGTACTCTATTCCCATCTGAGTTCTCTGTGTCTTTTTTCCTTGCTTTGTTTTTGTTGCCACCCTGCAGTGAAGGAAAGAGAATTTTAGGAACGACCTATAGTGTTACTCTCTGTTCTGTGCATATAATAGATTAGAGTGAATATTTGCATAATTAATATGAATTAACTTCAGTTTATACCTTTAAAGATTCTCCTAGGGTATCCCATTTTGGAGTCTATGTAATTGCATAACCAGTTCATGCCCAGTCACATTGGTCACATGTGTGCCATGTTTCTGCCTTCTTTTCCTCTTTAACCCCGTTACCTACAAACAAAGAAGTAAAATTGAAAGTAGAGATTTGAGACAACCATAATACTGTCTTCCTCCTTAATGAGAAATTTATGCCAGAACCCCCTCCCCTAATTATTACTATTTATTTTGCGTATGTGATTGAAGTTTAACATACGTACAGAAAATTAAGAAAATAATGTTACAACTTGACAAAATTTTAGGAAGTGACCATACCCACATAACCAGCACTTAGATCTAGAAACAAACTTACAAGCTTCCCAGAAGGCCTGTCATGTCCCTCAGGGTCACTAGCCCCAGCAAGGCAACTACTCCCCATCTTCCAGACTCCTAATAACAAGGTTGGTTTTGCCCATTTTTAAACTATTATATAAAAGGAATTGTACAATATGTACTCTTTTGTGTCTGACTTCCTTTGATCAGCATTGTATTTGTGATATTTACTCATGCTTTGAGTGTTATGGTTCAGAACTCTTCTCATTTTGTCTGTTTGGGAAGACCCAGACTCTTGCTTTGTTATCCTTAGATCTTCACCTGGGTGACTTTGAACCAGGGAGATGTGTCTTTTCAAACTGACTTTTGTGTTGCTAAGAACCCTCAAGTGGAAAGCAATGAAGCCTTTTTCAATCTGAGTTTCAAGTCTCAGGTACTGCTCACTAACATGGAAAACTGAGAAGCTTCAAGAATGGTGGTCTAGTTTATTGGCCAATAATTAGATGTGCAATCAGTGAAGTCAGGCTCACAAAACTAGTTACTGAATTTTCCAGGAGAGGAGCCAATGCTTTGAGGCTCCTCTGCAACAGCTATGATGAATAAGTTAAAGGTATTCTTTAATTCACAGCATTTTTCCAGCCACCATGATAGTTCCTGGCCCACCCATACTCCTGGAAAAACCTGCCAGGAGTTTTGTCTAGCTAGGCTAGTTGAGAATGGGAATGCCATCATTTGGAAGGAGTTGATAGTGTGGTATTTGATGGATAAAAGCTAAGTAAAATGTTATTCTAAGAGCACTGAGCTCCTTCCAGCTGCATTATTGATTAACTTTGGAGAGATGGCATAATTGCAATGGAGTCTGGGTCCCTGAGTTCTTGTCCTAGTTTTGTCCCTAACTCATTGTGAAAATCTCACTAGAGTATTTGGACCTTAGTTTCCTCCCGAAAAAAAAAAAAATCAGAATGTAAAACACTGTGGTATCTGAAGCCTCTGTTATTCCTTGTGTGGCTGCTAATCCCCACTTTTGTGCCTTTCTTGGTCTCACTCCAGCTTCCTGGCTGATAACCTCTGTCCATCAAGCTTGTCTGCAGTCTCTCTTCTACCAAACCTTTCAGAATTAGCCTCCCTCCATGCTGCTCTCTCTCATATTGGAAGATGTCAGCATCAACGTGTGATGCTGCTTCACCCTTTCTTGATCATATTACTTTGTAACATTGTCCTCCCTCCCACACTTGGAGTTTATCACTGTCCACTCTCAAGGACTTAAGAGTCCATCTAGAGACCCTTTTGCAATCATCTGTAGTATCTTATCTCATGTGCTGAACAGAAGGACTCTATGAGGTTTGTATTACTGATCTCCAAATCTTTAAAGAACGGATTATGATTCACTCTGTCCTGTCCTGAAATACACTTCTACCCCCTCCACTCCCCAAACCCAAAAGTGGCAATCATTCAACAATGTGAGATCCTGCTGCTGAGATGAACATGAGCAATGGGCAGAGTGGGTAGTGGAGAAGACAGGGAATGAGGAGCCAGGCAAAAGACAAACTATAATCACCACCAGTCTTTAAACAACAACTATTTAACAAATAAGAATAGATCATTACTTCCTTAATCTGATAAAGGCATTTATTTAAAAATTTCAACAACCATTAAAATTAACAAGTCAGGAAACAACAGACGTTGGTGAGGATGCAGAGAAAGGGGAACCCTCCTACACTGTTGGTGGGAATGCAAGCTGGTGTAGCCACTCTGGAAAACAGTATGGAGGTTCCTCAAAAAGTTGAAAATAGAGCTACCCTATGACCCAGAAATTGCACTACTGGGTATTTACCCCAAAGATACAAATGGACTGATCCTAAGGGGCATCTGCACCCCAATGTTTATAGCAGCAATGTCCACAATACCCAAAATATGGAAAGAGCCCAGATGTCCATCAACAGATGAATGGATAAAGAAGATGTGGTATATGCGTGTGTGTGTGTGTGTGTGTGTGTATAATGGAATATATATATGTAATGGAATATTACTCAGCCATCAAAAAGAACGAAATCTTGCCATTTGCAATGATGTGGATGGAACTAGAGGGTATTATGCTAAGTGAAATGAGTCAGTCAGAGGAAGACAAATACCATATGACTTCACTCATATGTGGAATTTAAGAAACAAAACAGGTGAACATAGGGGAAGGGAAGGAAAAATAAAATAAGATGGAAATTGAGAGGGAGGCAAACCATAAGAGACACTGAACTCTAGGAGACTAACTGAGGGTTGATGGAGGGGAGGTGGGTGGGGGGATGAGGTAACTGGGTGATGGGCATTAAGGAGGGCACGTGACGTGATGAGCACTGGGTGTTACATGCAATTGATAAATCACTAAATTCTACCTCTGAAACTAAAAAAAAAAAAAAAAATTCCGGCTCTCAGTGAAGGCATCTGATTTCCAATTATTTTGCTTCTATCAAAAAAGGAAAATAAACACTTGTCTTGCTTTAGACAAAAAAAATTTCAGCAAACATCCCTAATAGAGAAAAGTTAAAAACATCCCCTTTAAATCAGGAACATGATAAGAATTTTCAGTATCACCATTTCTAATATTGTTTAGGAGATCCTAACCAGAGCCATAAGACAAGCAAATATATAAATACACACATACACACACACACACACATACAAAACACAAAATAAAGGGAAAAAGAATTGAATAGGAAGGAAAAAACCACCCTTATTCATTGATTATATAATTGTTTACATAGAAAATCTAAAACATGTTACAGGTATGGTATTAGAATTAATAAGAGAATTTAGTAATATAAAATTAATATATAAAAGTCACCTGTATATCTATACACCAGAAACTAAGGCTTAGAAATTTATGAATGTAAAAATATAGAGCACCTAAAAATCAACCTATGGAATTCACAGACATCTTTATGGAAAAATCTAAAATATGTTTGATAGATGTTAATGGAAACAAAAAGAGAGATAGATCAAATTCATGTAATAGAAAAAGTTAATATCATAAAGGTGATAATTCCTGCCAAAGTGATTTATAAATTCAAACAAAATCCAATAAAAAAAATCTCAATAAGTTTTTCTATGGAGCCAGATAGGATTATAGGAAAGGCTGGTCCTAAAATATTTAATGAAGAAAATCAGGGCCAAGAACATCCATGACAATCTGGAGATAAAAAAAGAATCACAGTGGGCACCTACCCTACCTGTTATCCAGGGTTGTTGTAGAACCACAATGATTAAGCCAATGTAGACTGGCATAGGAATAGGTATGTTGAACCCAACAGGGAGCACAGAAAACAGATCCATACGAAGACTGAAACTTGTTACTTAACAGAGTTGACATTGCAGGATAAGGGGAATGGGAGGTTATTCAATAAATCAGATCACTCTCTGAAACAAGTGTTTGAAGTCCCAGTCTAAGCTCTGTCCTCAGTACCTGTGGGACCACAGGTACTTTCACTTGAACTCCCCAAATGAGGACACTTACAGAGCATCAGGGGACAAACACCTAGACAGATGTCATTGGCAGTGTGCACAGGGCCAGTGAGAACTGCCTGCCCAGAGGCAGGCTATCAGGGGAGACATCATCTATAGAAAATAACAAAACAATAGTGAAACTGACTAAAAATTGAACTCTTACTAAAGAGTAGGCAATTCTAAAAAAAATGTCCCCTATGAAAGGCAGTGTATTCCCTGAAAAGTATTTTTTCCCTAAGTTCTAAGTAATTGCAACAGTTACTGCTTTGTTTTAATAATATATATGTAAGCTTCAATACATGTTATCTCATCTTTCTTATGTTTTCATAAACTCTATATTCTTTTCTAGCCATTATACTGTACTGCACAGTAATATGGAAGTGACTTTGGAGAACTCTCCAGTGTATAGTCAGTGTCCCGCCTTGTGTGGACTCAGCGACAGGCATCTGTTTTGAAAGTAAGTTTGTGATGGGTCAGTGTTTGGAACTCCCTTCCAGTGAAGCTTCTGTTGAGCTGCCTATTACTAAACAAACAGTTGTGGCTCAGTAATTCTAAAGATGAAGAAACTCAGTAACCTGAGTTACTATAGTTGTCACTTTATGTGAGCACTTCAGCATTTCACTTGTGCTTAAAATTTAAAATAATTAAATAGAGAGCTGTCATTGGCAACCCAACCATCATGGCAATCATTCTCCCTAAGTCTGGACAGGTCATTCATTTCAACCATTCAGGATGGTTGCTATGAACTGATTGACATTAGTAGGTGAAATACAAACAAATTGCCATCTTACTTATAGGTTTTTTCCAACCATAAAATCTCATGTTTTTAAAAGAACAGATCAAAAATATTTTTTTGTATTTTATATACAATAATATATTATTTATGTATTTAATCTGCAAGAAGGAAAGGGTGGATCACATGGTTCTTCAACCTTCTTTCTTCCAATTCTGAAATTTTAATTTCTCTCCATGTAGTGCCTAACGATGTTCCTTCCCTAACCCACCAGTGTTTGCAAACACAGTCACCTAAGATTTTACACATCCACACTTGGATCGTCTATGAATCTTAGAGTAGCAGAGAGCTCTGTCTGTGAGATCAACAACTGTCACTGTATAATTGGGGGAGGGGGGAAGTGTGTTTTATCTTTCAAAGCTGGGGGCACTGGTTAAAGAATAGGACAGAGGAGAAAGAGGTTTCCTAGGGGCAGAGATGTAGGAGCTGGTTCATTCATGTCAGTAAGGAAACATGGCCTGTGGCCATAAGGGCCTCCCATGGTGACTCACACAGCCCTAAAATGAAATTTGTTTATTTGGGGGCTCATTTTATCACTCTAGCCCTGGGGTTACTTAAGCTCCTAAAAACTTGTAGGTAGTAAGTAGTTTGGGGTGCCAGAAAAAGTAATTGTATTAATGCACTTCTATCTCAGATTACTGCCAAATTAGTCTGTGGTATGTGGGCTTTTTATGTTATTCTGAGTGTGGCGTAATACGACCAGCTGCTCTGTGACTTTATTATCCTCCTTACATCAGACCCACCCAGCCAGCCCCATCTCATCTTGTCACACCCCCAGACTGCACCCTTTAAAGTTCCTGCCCATCCGTCCTCCCTTCTTACTTCCTGGCTCCTGCTTTCAACCTTCCACCTCTTCCCAGGCTTCCTGATGCAATTAAACCAAACCAAACCAAAAATCTTTCAATTGTATCAAAGCCTTATCAATTGCAATTGCACTTGGTGGAAATCTATAATAATTCAACCATGACCTGACAGCAGGATATTTCTGCAGCCTCCACGCTGAAGGATGTTAAGAGGAAGAAACATGGCGTAGGACTTCAGATGCCACATGCCGGCCAACCCAGGAAAAGGAAGGATATTATGGGCTTCAGTCAACACACTGTTTTTTGTGGATGATCTACAATTAATTAGAACTGGATCAGAGTTTTGTGGTGTGAAGAGTATTGGCCTTAGAGTCAGATGACCAAGGTTCAAAGCCTTTCTCAGTCACATTCTCTGTGATGCTGGGAACTCTAACATTTGAGGTTGTCTTAACTGCTTCACAGCCTGTAGTAAAATAAATAAATATGAAAAAACTTTATGTGTTAGTAAATGTTATAAAAACATAAGACGGTTTTAAAAACCATTGATTTAGACCCGATTTAGTAATAATTCACAACTAACTGCAATTACTCTATAAAATAGTATAATTTTTTTAGAATCTTCTAAAATTCAGAATTTTATTAATTCAAAATGGTTTCTGGCTTTCCCCCTAGGTTAATTCCCATCCATGAAGATGTGTCTGTAGCACATAAAGTTTCTCTTACAAACTTTCTTTGCTGAGGGCAATGGTCATCTCTTCTCCAATGTTTGGTTTACAAGTTGAGTTTCAGAATGGATAAGGTTATAAATTCCTAAAGCAACTACTCCATTGAAATATTTAATTTTTGTCAGATAATCTGCCATTTCCATATTACTCTGTGTACTTAAAAACTAAATGTAGCTAGACTTTCATAGGTGAAAACAAGCATTGTGAATCCAGCTTTGATGTTTTTCGTGCCAATTTTACCTGACCTGGGTTTTGATAAACATATTGATATAGATTTACTGTTCTCTTCAGTGGCAATTCTTAGAAGAAGATACTGCTTTGATCTTAACAGCCCATTCAACCAACTTTTCAGAACCTTCAGGTGACTCTTCTAGGGCTTTTGGTTATCCTAGGAGACGTTTTTCTCTGTAACCTGATGGATGAAAAGTTCTTTGTAATAACATTTTCTTTGCTTTCATTAGAGACATAGTCCACACTCAGTCTAAAAGCTGGATAAGTCTTGAAAAGGCAGAAAGAAGAAAATATACAAGTCCCTTAATGCTACACCCAAGAATAAGTAGCTGCTTCTTGGTTTTTGCTGTACAGCTTTACAAATTTTCCTCCGCCATGCCACAGTTAAATTATTTTAACTTTATTACAATTTTTGTAATTATTTTATTTTTTACAATTAAATGGAATTTTTTATTACAATTAAATGGAATTTTTGGCTTTTCTTGTTACAAAAGTGATATAAGATTGCTGCAGAAACACTTTCCAGTGGAAAAAAAAATAACCCAGAACGTGATACCCAGAGATTAGGGCTATTTAATATTTGCTGTGCATCCTTCCAATCTTTTCCTATGGCTATATATACCTTTTATTAGAATTTAAGGAACTTTTCCCACTTCCTGTCACCATAGGAGAAATATAAATTCAAGGTAAAAAAATCAGAAAATAAGCAGGAGAAAGACTAAAAACTACCCATAATGTCACCACACAAAGATGAGCACCCTAATACTGACACATATTCTTCTAAGGCTTATATTGGGCATTTTGTATGTCCATATATGATTTTTTTCCTACCAAACCAGCTGATACCAACCATACTGATTTGCAATCTCCTTTTTTTTAACTCAATAAAATAAAAAGACTGTGTTCCTATATCATTAAATATTTTCTTACAACACAAATATTAAGGTCTCATACATAGTATTGTATTGAGTTCATATACCCTGACTTGTTGAACCAATTTCCTGTTTGGGGGGTATTTAGAATGTCTCCGGTTTCTCACTATTATTAGCAATGCTTCAGTGAACCACATTCAACTATTTTTTGTGAGCATCTTTTAGTATTTACTAAGGATAGGTGCCTAGAAATGGAATTTGGAAGATTTTTGTTTCATTTTGATGAATTGTCTTCACGCATCTTTTAATAGTTTATATTTCCCATAGCAGAGTGCCTTTTCCTTGAAGCTTTGCCAAAATTGACTATTATCCTTTTTATTTTATGTTTTTTTCATCTTTGAGTGTTGAAATGGCAAATATTTATATTCTGTTTTTAATTTGATTTACATTCCTTTTGATTATGTTTTCCTTTAAATTACATGCTTACTAGTATATCCACTGAATCTGTGGAATATTACCTTGATAGTAAAAACAAGGAGAAGAGAAATTTCTGAATCCTGCACTTGCAGTTGTGTGAAGGAGTCAGTGAAAGTGGCATTAAATGTTCACTGATTCATGGGTCCATTTGTCCACTTATTTATCATTTGACAAATATTTACTGAACACCTTCTCTATGCTAGGCCTTTTTCTAAGAGCTGGGACTCTAGAGGTGAACAATATTGATAGGGTCCCCATCTCGGAGATTTTTAGTATACAACACAGAAATGAAACAAACAATAATTACAAGTGACGTTAGGATTATAAAAAAGGAAGTTAAAAGTAATTATTCTGAGGCAATTATATTTAGGCTGAGCTGGTCTGTTAAAAAGGTGCCATTCACTGAAAAGTCCCCTACGCGGTGTTTAGTTTCTCCTATAATTGGGTAGTAGGAGAATATGTAATGAGAAGGCACACACATGAAAGAAATGATTTTATAGAACTGGACAAGTCTTGGGAAATGGAGAAATTCCATTCTTATTTTACCAGGACATACTTTAGTTCATTCTTGTTGGATAAATATGTATTTTGCTTTAAAAAACCTGCAAAAGGACTTCCCACACTGCTTGGGTGACCTACACGTTCTTATTGTTCTTGCTAAATTGGCACTCTATTTAGTCTCTTGACACCATCCCTTGACACCCTGTCATCAAAGACTGTAACCCTAGAACGCAAAAGTATCCAGGTGATCCAGTCCAACAAGTGGAAGCAAGAAATGTTTGCTTTGACCAAATGTCTCACATCTTAGGCGTTGGCCTTGGTGACAGATCATCCTTCCTTTTAGGGAAGGGGCCAAGTCTTCTTGACTTACTAGAACTTTCACTTTTCTTTCTTTTTTACTTAAAATATTTTGTAGAATACAAAAAATATATAAAAATATATACATTTTAAATAATAATATTAAAATGAGCACCTATGCAAACAGCATCCAGGTTAAGGAGACATTGACAGTAGTTTAAAAGCTCCCTCTGTGACCTTCCAGATGGACATCCCCTTGAATAACTAGTATTCTGACTTTTTGATAATCATTTCTTCGCTTTGTTTAAAAAAAGAAAGCTTTCACCATCTATAAGTGTATATGCATCTTTCATATATATTATTTACACTCCTGCTTGTAAAAATTGTATAAATGGATCACACTAAATGTGTTTTTTATTCTTTGTTTAATATTGTTTATTTAATATTATGTTTATGATTTATCCATGTTAGTGTATATAGCTGTAGTTTGATCTTTTAAGAAAAGTAATGAATATACCAAAAGTTATTTATCCATTCTACTATTGATGTACATTTGGAATATTTATGGTTTTTGGCAACGACCAACAACGATGTTTTGAACATTCCTGCTGGTAACGGAATTGCTGGTAGCCAGGAATGAATAAGTATAAATTTACTAAATAATTCAAGTTGTTTTCCAAAATGGATGAAGCAATTCGTGTTCTCTCTAACAGTATATGAGAGATCCTATCCTCCCCAACACTTGGTCTTGTCAGATAATTACATTTTTGCCAATTGGGAAGGTATGCCATAGCATATATTTGTGGATTTAATATTCATTTTTCTGACTATGATGATGTTAAACCTTTCTTCCTACATTTACTTGTTATTAAAGTTTTCTTCTATGTGAAATATTGGTTCAATTCTTGGGCTTACTTTTCTCTCAATTCACTTATTTTATTGATTCATAGTTCCTTACGTATTTTGGGTAGTAGTCTTTTTTTTGGATATATTTTTTAGAAAATCCTCTACTCTGTAGGTTGTATTTTCAATCTTTAATATATCTCTTGATTAACAGAAGTTCTTAAACTAATAGTACTCAAGTTTATAATTTTTTCTACATAGTTTATGTTTCTTACATATTTTTTTTTTAATTTTATTTATTTATTTGACAGAGACACACAGTGAGAGAGGGAACACAAGCACGGGGAGTGGGAGAGGGAGAAGAGGCTTCCCACAGAGCGGGAAGCCTAACGTGGAGCTCAAGCCCAGAACCCTGGGATCATGACCTGAGCTGAAGGCAGACGCTTAACAACTGAGCCACCCAGGCGCCCCATGTTTCTTACATCTTGTTTAAGAAATATTTTCCCAGGGCGCCTGGGTGGCTCAGTCAGTTACATGTCAACTCGATTTTAGCTCAAGTCATGATCTCAGGGTTGTGGAATCAAGCCCCATGTGGGGCTCCATGCTCAGCCAGGAATCTGCTTCCTCTTTCCCTCTCCTTTTTCCCTTCCCCCACTCAGGCTCTCTCTCTCTTTCAAATAAATAAATACATCTTTAAAAAAAAGAAATATTTTCATTAGTGTGAGTTATGAAAATATTTTTCCTACATCCTATTTTAAATTTTCATACTCTTGTTTTTTATGATTGTCTTCATTTGGATTTGATGTCTTTATATAACACGAGGCTTCTAAGTGGATATACCCAATCTTCCCAGCACTATTCATTAAAAAGTCTATCCTTAATGATCTACTATAACATCTGTCATAAAACAAGGATCCATGAATGCATAATCTATTTCTGGGCAATCCTTCATGATCCATTATTCTATTTGTACATTGGTGTGCCAGAGATATGCGATCTTAATAATGATAGCTTAAGATATCTTGTTAACTGGTAGGACAGGGCTCACACCTTATTTTTCTTTACACTGTCTTGGTTATTCTCCACCCTTTATATTTTTCTATCAATTTCAAATTAGCTTAGCAAGTTACTCAAATGCTACAGTTGGCATTTTAATTGAGATTTCTGTGTGTACATATGTGTGTAGGTATATATATATTTTGTTTGTTTGTTTGTTTTTAAAGTAGGCTCAACAATGCAGGACTTGAACTCATGATCCCGAGATCATGACGTGAGCCAAAATCAAGAGTCAAATGCTCAACTGACTGAGCCACCCAAGGGCCCCTGATCTTTTCATTCTTAATACCTATTGTGCTTACGTCATTAAATCAATTTAACTAGAGGTTTGTCAGTTTTATTGTCTTTTCGAAGAACTGAATTTGGTTGGTATTAGCTACCACAATCTTGACAGTATCTGTGTTTTCTATTTGGTTCATTCTAACTTTTATTTTAAAATGTTCTTTTTTCTGTTCTGTTAGGAGTTATATTGTTGTTTTGTTTCACATCCTCAAATGGTTTCTTTACTCATTAATTTTCTGTCTTTATTCTTCTACTGTAACTTAAAGTTATATTTTTTCTAAGACCTGGTTTACTTGCCTCTCATAAACTTTCTAAGTAGTATTTTTTATTATAGTACAAAATATATTTACAGTGCTATCATGAGTTCATATTTTACTACAGATATTTTAATCCATGTCTTCTATGACATATTAGGTGATTGTGGATTTGTCTGGTACTCCTTGTAGTTCGTTACTTTTTTCTTTGTGTATTTTCAAGCTATGCCTTGAGGCACAAAGTTTTAATTTTGTATCTACCCACTGAATTAAAACTTTTATGTTTCAAATTGAACTTTATCTGTACTATGCTCTTTGACTTAAAGTCTATTTTCATAAATACAGTTATATCAACTTTCCTTTGGCTAGAATTTGCATGATAATATTTTCTACATTTTTATGTTCAACCTGACCAGTTAAGCAGGAAATATTTTCTCCCCCAATTAATGAACGTCAATCACTAAACAAATTCTCAACAGAACGAGAAATCTTAGTATTGACTTGTCACTACCTTCAAGTTCTTTTAAACGTTTTATAATGAATTTTGTAAGCATATGAAAAAATGAAACATACTATAACCAATAGCTATGTGCTACCAAGCAGGTACCTAGATCTATCAAATCTTAGCTTTTTAATTATATGTGCTTAATTTTATTTTGCTTAATACACACTTTTCATTAAAGTAAAATATACACACAGCAAAGTGTGAAATCATGAGTGTGCAGCTAGATGAAATTTCACAAAGTGAACACAACCCTCATCAAGATAGAATTACCAACGCTGCAGAAACAGTACAGTACCTCTTTGTCACTGCTTTTATTTTTCTCTCAAAACTGACAATTATCCTGACCTTTAACACTGTAAATTTTCCCCTATTTCTGTGTTTTATGAATAAAATTCTACCACTTTATGTACTCTTTGTGTCTGCCTTATAATGTATCCATTTATGGCATCCATATATCCATTCATGTTGCATGTATCAGTGGCTTACTCATTTTTATTGCTGCTTTATATTTGATTAATTTCTCCATTTTACTGTTAGTGGGTATCTGGATTGTTTTCAGTTTGGAACTATACTAAGTAATACTGCTTTATAATTCTCATACATGTCTCTGGCTCTCAGAGAACCCAGGAGGCATAATTTGATAAAATCATAACTAAAAGGAAGCCATTCTATGTCCTCCAGTATACTCAATACCATCCAAAGCCATGGGATATGAGAACTGAAATGGCCACAGTTGGAAGAGCTGACAGTCTCCGAGGTCCAAATTCACACAGCCATTTAGAGACTGAACAGGAATTGACAGGTATTAAAAACTATCTCTGTAACACCTGATAGGCCTGAATAAAAACTGGAAAAAAAAAAGTCAAACTAACAGAACCATGTAGATCCAGCTACTGAAACATTATTTGTTCAATGGCAAGCAAACAAAAAGCCACAGCAATTCAGCCAAAAAAATTGAGCATATAGATAATCTCAATATGCAAAAGATTTTGAATTTAGAATTATTTCTTCAAATGTCCACTTATGGAAAAGAAGAGTAGATCTTTTAAATAATAGTAAAATATTAAGACAAGCTAATTGTAGAATTGAAAGAAAAAATTTGAAGGGACATAATTTACCTCTTGAGTGCCAGAGAGATTCTAATAATGATGTCAGCTAAACAGACTGAGGATCCCACTCAAATAGATCAAAGCCACATGTTGCAAGATGTAAGACATTATCCAAAAGCCAGAACATGCTCTCCCTCCCAGCCCCAATGGATCATTAGTGATCCAAGCCCAAAAAGTACATAAGGCTTTGGGCTGGTTCCCTGAAACACAGAGGGATGCATTTTGCTTGTGTGACCCAGCAGACCACCACCTGGGTGGTCTGTGCAGTTCAGAGGATGTAGCAGCCAAATCCCCTGAAAGGGTTTGGGTCAGCCTCTATTCTGATTTGCCTTTGGACCAATCCATTCTCATATGGCAGTCATGTTACTGTCTTGCCTAAAAATCTTCAATAACTTCATAGGACTTGTAAAATCACATTTATATTCCTACCCATGCTCTGCTAGACCCTGCATGATCTGACCCCTGCCTGCATTACAGGCTACTCACACACTCACCCATGAAGTCGGGTCCCACTGGGCAGCCATTGTCCACCCTCGGGAACTTGGCACAGATCTACGCCCTGGATCTGGAGGGCTCTTCTTCTTTCTCTTCCATAACTGGCTTCTTTGCCTCATTCGGGCCCCAGGTCAAATGCCTCATCCTCAGAGAAGACTTTTTTGATGGTCAAAACCTAGCCCCTTTGCTGGCACCTGTACATTCACCAGCATCCTTATCCTCCCTCCGACTGCTTCTCTTCCATTCATGTACACATGACAATTTGTTCCTGTTAAAATCCCTTTATCTCCGATTTCCTCCAATAACTTGCCAACTATCTGTTTTATTCATCACAATATTCCCAGTGTCCTAGCATAGCGCCTAGCATAATGTAGTTGCCTAACTATAATTGTTGAATGAATATAGAGAAAATAATACTAATAATAGGTGATATTAACTTGGACTCATTACATGCTCATTCTAAGCACTTGACGTGTAGACCTGTGTTGAGTCTATGACACAGGCCCTATCTTTTATGGTTGATGAAACTAAGGCAGAGAGAGGTGAAGGGACCGCCAGGAGGTAGGGCAGAGCTACAGATGGAACCTAAACAGTTTGAAGTAGCAAAGACCCCGGTCTCTCCTAAAGTGTCCCTGCCTTACCTCAATTAAATAACAGGCTCCTCAAGAAAGCATTTAGCATACTAGGGTCTTAGGACATCAGATAGATGTTTGGAGCCAGAAGGGTCTTCTGGGCTTCTGAAATCCATCGCTCCCTCTGCCTATAGCTCTGTGTTCTCTGGCTAGAGAGAGGCGCTTCCTGAATGACCTGGAAAAGGCTTCACTTTGTGCAGGGTTTTTGCAGAGTCTAGTTGGTGTGCATGCACATGTGTGGGTATGTGTGTGTGCATGGATACACGTTCGGAGGTCAATGACTGTTTACCAGGAATATGGCCCAGTCAACTTAAGGGATAATGAGGGAAACAGAAAGGATTGGATAAAAGAGACTAATACACAGGTACATTGCAGAATACAGCTATGGGAGAGGAGACTAAAATTGCTCCATTTAAAGGACTGTGTTAAGGAGATTTAAAACAATAAGTAAATGGATTCAACTTTTATGACTTTTTGGGGATTTGTGCTTTGTAGTATTAACTCATGCAGTCCTCACAATGCAGTATTTATACTCTAACTGGTTCCAGCCCATCAGTGGTAGAGCCTAGCAAAAACTCAGACAGACTGGCTGACAGCCTGTCCTCTTCACCATAGCATTAGTGCCATCAATTATGTGAGGAAACATTCTTGATGTAGCAAGGAAGGAAGAGGGGGTCCTGGGGGCCATGGGTGAAGACATCAGAAGCATGTGTTGACAGCACGCACCCTGCCTTAGCATCAGAAAGGTTCTTCTCTTTTGTTTTTCATCCCCTAGCTTTTCCCTAAGAGGAGCTTCTTGAGAAATGAAAAAAGATGCTGGGAGTAGGGTGTTCAGGGCCTGAAGCAGCTTTGCCAATTCCAGAAAATCTGTCAAAGGCTAGACCATCCTGAATCCCAATAACTTTGATGTATTTATTCTTGCTCAATCCTATTGATACACTTTCAGTGATTTCTGAGTTGCCTTGACCCTACCACTATAAAAAACAGATTTACTAAAAATAGCTCAGGATTTTTCAGTTAACACCCACCCCACAGTCAAACACTGTGTCAACAGGTCACTTGGATTAGTTTATCTTCTGTAGATTTGTCCTTCCATGAGGCATGGTATTCATTTGAGTACTCTTTTTTTCAACTTGCTTTAGTTTTAATTTCTTTTCTCCCTTCCTTGTTGATTTAATTTTATTTTTTAAAAATGTGTGGGGCACCTGGGTGGCTCAGTTGGTTGGGCCTCTGACTCTTGGTTTCCGCTCAGGTCGTGATCTCAGGGTCATGAGATCGAGCCCCAAGTCGGGACTCAGTGTTCAACATGAGTCCACTTGTCCCTCTTCCTCTGCTCCTCCCTCTGCTCGTGTGCTCACTCTCTAAAATAAATAAATAAATAAATAAATAAATAAAATCCTAAGAAAAAAGAATAAAATATGCGGGTCATTAGCATGCTTCTGAAAGTCAACCCTAATCAAGAAGATAGACTTAAGGAAGTGTCTCTTGGCCTTACATCCTTTTCATCCCATACCACACCCACCTCTTTTAAGTGACCAGCTTTATTCTTTTCTGGTTTTTCTTTTACACAATTCTTTTTGTGAAAATAAGCAGATAGATGCCCTTTTTACTACTTCTCCTCTTTCTCACTAAAACACAGCATACTGTATGTGATATTTTGCAGTTTTGCTTTCTTCACTTAAAAACCCCTCCTAGAATCATCCTGCATCAGTGTAAAGAGCTCTCCTTCATTCTGTTATACAGCTGCATAGCACTTCCTTCCTTGTGTGTGTATGCCGTAGTTTATTCAACCCATTTCCCAGCCTGGACATTTATTTATATTCTTTCCAAAATTTTGCCATTACAAATTAAGCTGCAGTGAGTAACATCGTGCAAATGCATTTTCATATTGTTGTAAGTTATCTTTGGGTTAGATTCCTGTCAAGAGATGCTGGGCCACAGAATAAATGCACATGCAGTTTTGTTAGGTCCTGCCAAGTTCCAGACCCCACAAGGATGCTATCATTGTGTATTCCCATCCGCTGGGCGTGAGATGGCTTGTTTCATTTGATTAAGGGCCATTTTTGTAGCTGGCTTTGTGAAGTGTCACTTTGGGTCTTTGCCCATTTTTCTGTAAGATTTCTAACCTTTTCTTCCTCAATTAAAAAATCATTTGTTCCTTAATGATATCAGCCCTTTCCCCATGATATATGTTGCAAATATTTTCTCCCGGTTTGTCATTTCTCTTTTCACTTCGCTCATGGTTTTTGCTATCCAAAGTTCTTTTTAAAAATTTATATGTAGACAAATGTATCAACTTATTATTTCCTTTTATTGAATATGGATCAAGGAAGATTTCATCACTTTTTTTTTCTGTAGTCCTTAGGTACTTCTACTGTTTAAATTTACACCTCTGATCCATTTGGACTTGATGTTGATGTGTGATACGGCCTGTGTATAATTTTATCTTTTTCATTACTTATTAAAAAGACTCTTTGCTCCAGTGATTGAAATACCACCTTTATAATATATCAGATTTCAATACATGGTTGGGTCCATTTCTGAACTTTGATCCTATTCTATTGTCTGTCTACTCATATCTGGTGGGAATAGTCTCCTCTCTTCCCTTGCCATGTTTCCCTGGATATTCTTGTGTGTGGATTTTTCCATATGGACTATGATACCAGCTTATCTACTTCTATGACAAAGTCTCATAGGTATTTTATTGGATCACATTAAATTTGTAAACTAACTTAATAAGAACTAATATCCTGACAATGCAAGCTTTACTAACATACAAGGGATATCTTTACTCTTGGCTACTTTGTGTCCTTCAGGAGAGAATTACAGTTTTTCATATATAGATTTTAAATATTTCTTGTTAAGTTTATTCCAATGTTTTAAATTTTTTCATTGTTATTGTAAATGGAGTTTTCCTTATCTGTTGGTTATTATTTGTATATATGAATACCATTGATCCTTGTGTGTTAATTTTATATCCTGCTGCTTTGTTGGATTATTTTATTGTTGAGTTAATCTAATCATTGATTCTCTGGGGTTTCCCATGTATATTGTCCTGGTAACTCTAAATAGAGGTAGTTTTTTTTTCTTCTTTTCTTATTCTTATACTCCTAAGTGTTTTATCTTGTTTAATTGCATTGTGTAATAATTCCAGAGTAATGTTAAATTGCAGTAGATATAATGGGCATACTTGCCTATTCCTTTCTTTATGGTAGTACATCTAGAGTTATTTACTAAATAACTCTTTTCTTCCCCCATTTTATATTAAATTATGTTTGGCTTGCATCATATTCAATTTATGATGATTTATAATATATTGTAACATGTGGGTGCCCATCTACTCTAATTACTCAGCATTTCAAAACAGTTTGTTCTTTTTCTCTCTTTATTTGCTATAATTAATTGCTACATTTTACTATCTGTACTTTTGCTTCTATTACTTGAAGTTTTATTATGCATTCTCATTTTTAAAAATCTGAAGCTAATGAAAACATTTCCTCTTTCCGACAACATGAATGCCTCAGAACACTTCAACTCCGGCCACTCCCTCTTGACATTCAAACAATTCAAGTCCAAGTCTAATTCTGGCATTAAAAAATAATAATCGTAACCCATAGATGAGACATGATTGTTCCATCATTTCCTATGGGTATTGCCTCTTTATATTTCCATACATTCGCTAGTCCTTTGTTCACTATTTCTTCTGGGACCAATTTCTTTTTTATCAGTTATAGTCTATACACATTCATTTAATTGATATTTTCTAAGGGTTTAATACATGGAACTACCTCATTCTCTTTTATTTTAAGATTTATTTATTTACTTGAGAGAGAGAGAGTGAGTTCTACATTTCAATGAAGTTATTTTTCTTTCTATAGAAGTGTTCTTTTAGGAATGTTCTTGTTAGAATCTACAGGGTTGTTTTTGATAGACTTTTTTTCCTCACTCATTTTTCAAAATTCAGTATCTTTTGTCATTTAACATTTTATGCATAAATATTCTTTACCTGGTAATTCCAATGCATGAAGGACTTGGGAATCTAAATCTGTTGTGTTCTTGCCTTTTGTGTGTGTATGAGTTCTTGTTTTATTGAATTTTATCTGTGTGAATAGAGGGCTTAAGTTGAGTTAATTTCTTCCAGAAACCATTTGACTCTGCATCTGCCAAACTCTTTAGTCCCTCCTGAGGGTCCCTAAAAATGAAGAAGGGTCTTACATTCATTTTCTATTGGACCCTGGGATTAGATTTCAGATCCCAGGAACCTAGCATGAATTTCTTTACAAATTTTTAGAGTGAGGCCTGAAAATTTCCCTTGCTTTTTTTGTGAGTTCAGGTAGTACTTTAAAAGGTTAGCTTACTAATTTGTCCAGTTTTCAGTTAAATTACGGCAGAGGGCCTTGGAGTTTACCCTACTATGTATTGTATATGTTTTTTTTTTTAATTTTAAAATGTTTCGAATTTACAGTAAACTAAAGAAATAAGTAAAGCATGTTATATGTATTACTGGCGCAGATTAACAAGCAACAACGTTTAGCTTTATTTGCATTGAGCTTTTATTTTTGAGGAAAAAAAATGTATAGATACTGGTAAAGCCCATTCCCGGTGTCACAAATCTTTTTGGAGCTCCACGGGCACATGGAGGTGTTCAGAACTGAACTTGACATCTTTTCCATAAACTACTCTCCTCTTGTATTCCTTGACTCAGTTTCTGACAACAGAAACCAAGGACATTTTCCCCAATTATTCATATCTTAAATCCCACTTTCACTGTCTTGGTTCAGGCTCCCTTCCTCTTTTAATGTGAATATTTCACTCTCCTACCCGAGCTTCCTATACCTAGTCTTGCCTTCAGTTCTACCTACTGCAGAGTGATTTTTTTTTTCCCCTTACAACATCTCACACGTTGCTCTCTGAATAAAAACCCTTCAGTGGCATTCCACCACTCAAAATCCTTGGGATGGTATGGAGCCTTTCCTGTTCTGAGCCCATTTACACACCCCTACTCCCAATTCTCTAACCCCCTGTCCTATCCATCTCTTCTACTTCCTCCCATTTCATTTTTAGTCTTGCCTCTGATTATTTATACAAATTGTTCCCTTTGCAGGTAATGCTCCTCTAATTTCTCCAGAGCTGTGACTCCATTAATTCTCAGCTAGATGTCACCATACTCTGACTTCCCTGAGCTGCCATGGCTGGCCAAAGCATATTTCTGATATATTCCATAATGACTCTTTGTATATAATTTATTGTATATGTGTATAGGTATATAGATATAATATATAGATACATAGATATATCTATTGTAATAATCAGTTATGGACTTCAAAGACCGTTTCTTATTCATTTTTCTACTCCCAGCACCTGGTAAATGGCTCAGCTTGAATGTATCAATGCATTCATGGTCTCTTGGCTCTACTTCAAGTACCCTGAGATGAATGGCTATACTTTTTGAATATCATGCCTAGTTTTTTATATAACTTGAGTTGAAAAATAGCTCCAATGATAGCCATTAAGGTGATGCTTGTCCAGAATGGCCCAAATTGTTTCCCAAGCCCAGTAAATTATCTGAGGTAAGTCATAGGAATAATTATGTTTAACAGTTTTGTGGAGCTATAATTGATATACAATAAACTGCACATGTTTAAAGTTCATAATTTATTAAGCTTTCATATATGGTTACACTCGTGAAACCATCTATAATCTAGATAATGAACACATCAATCACCCTCACTGGGTTTTCCAGTTTGGAGTTATTTCAAATAAAGCTGCTATAAATGTTTGTGTATAACCCTTACATGAAAATAACTTAGGTGAATACCTAAGAGTGGAATATTCGTACCATGTGGACAATGTATATTTAACCTTTGAAGAAGAAGACTGTTTTACAAAGTAATTGTATCAATTTACCTTCCCACAAGCAGTGTGTGAGAGTTCCAGTTCCTTTGAGTCCTTGCCAATTTTAGACAATCTAACAGGTGTGAAGCAGCATCTCACTGTGCATTTCTCCAATGGCTAATAATGTTGAGTATCTTTTCACATGGTTATTTTCCAGCCGTGTGTTTTTTCTGGTGAAATGTTGGTTCAAATCAGTTCTAGCAATTTTGGGTGGAGTCTTGGGTTTTCTGTAGAGAGTATCATATCATCTGCAAATAGTGAAAGTTTGACTTCTTCCTTGCCAGTTTAGATGCCTTTTATTTCTTTTTGTTGTCTGATTGCTGTGGCTGGGACTTCCAATACTATGTTAAATATTAGTGGTGAGAGTAGACATCCCTCGCTTGTTCCTGGCAATAGAGGAAAATCTCTCAGTTTTTTCTCCATCGAGAATGATATTAGCTGCGGGTTTTCCATATATAGCCTTTATTATGTTGAGAGATGTTCCCTCCAAACTTACTTTGTTGAGGGTTTGGATTATGAATGGATGTTGTACTTTGTCAAATGATTTTTCTGCATCTATTGAAAGGTGTGGTTTGTCTCTTAACAGTACCTTTTAAAGAGCAAATGTCCTTAGTTTTATCATTATTTTGTCTTTTGTGGATTATGCCTTCAGTGATATATTTAAGAAACTTTTTCTTAATCTAAAGCCACAAAGATTTATTTCTATATTTTCTTCTAAAAGTTTTATAGCTTTAGGTTTTTTTGCATTTAAGTTTACTATCTTTTGGGGTTCACTTTTTGTGAACTATGCTATGGACTGAAGTTCCTATTTATGCATGTGGATATCCAAGTTTTTTAGCACTATTTGTTGGCAAGACTACTTTTTCTCCATAGGACTCCCTTGGGCAACTTTATCAAAAATTGATTGACTATCAATATGTGGGTCTATTTCTCGACTCTATTCATTGTATTGATCTATTTTGTTGTCATTACAATATTGTCTTGATTTCTGTAGTTCTGTAATAGATCATGACATTTGGTAATATTAGTCCTCTAACTTTGTTTTTCTCTTTCCAAGTAGTTTTATCGATTCCAGGTTTTCTGTGTTCTCATATGCATCTTAAAAATAGCTTGTTAATTTCTACAAAAACCTGATGTATACTAGTAAATAGCATAGTTTCATCCCTTTACTTCCAGCCTTTGAGTTATTGTCACACAGTCCACTTTTACATATGTTATGACTTTCTTTTAAGCATTTGATTATCTTTTGAAGAGATTTAAATAACAAGAAAAAATGTTTATATTTACCCAAGTAGTTACCATTTTTGGTGTTCTTAATTTCTTTATGTAGTTCTAGGTTTTCCCCTTGTAACATTTTCCTTCTATTTGATGGATTTCCTTTAATATTTCTTGTAGTGCCAGGCAGTTGATGGTTGATTATTTCAGCTTTTCTATCCTTGAAAAAGTTGATACTTCACCTTCATTTTTCAAATATATTTTTGTTCGGTAACATGTCCTAGTTTAACAGTTTTTTTTTCTTTTAACACTAAAAATGTTGCTCTGTTCTCTTTTTGCTTGCATTATCTCTGACAAAAATCTGCTGTCATTCTTATATTTGTACTTCTATTCATAATGTATCTCTTTCTCTGGCTGCTTTTGAGTTTTACACTTAATCACTGGCTGTAAGTAATTTAATTTTGATTTTCCTAGTGTACTTTTCTTCATATTTCCTATGCTTAGCATTTATTTAGCTTTTTGGATTTGTGGTTTGCAGTTTTCATCAAATTTAGAAAAGTTTTGTCTGTTATTCTTTATTTTTTTTAAGATTTTATTTATTTATTTGCTAGAGTGAGAGAGCACAAGCAGGAGGAGCGGCAGGCAGAAGGAGAGGGAGAAGCAGGCTCCCTGCTGAGCAGGGAGCCCGATGCGGGGCTTGATCCCAGAACCCCGGGATCATGACCTGAGCCGAAGGTAGATGCTTAACCATCTGAGCCACCCAGGCGCCCTTTGTCTGTTATTCTTTAAATGTTTCTCTCTACCATATCCTTTTTAGGCATCAATTACATATATGTTTGGCTGCTTAAAACTGAAATCAAATAATTAAGTTAATAAAGTTGAATCAGATTACTGATGCTATGTTAAATTTTTTCAGCATCTTTTTCTCTGTGTATTTAAATTTCGCAGAGTTATTATTCCTATGTCTTCAGGTTCACTAATCTTTGTTGCAACATCTAATCTGATGTTATTCCATCCAGTGTGTCTTTCCTCTCAAACATTACAGTTTTTGTCTCTAGAAGTTCTGTTTGGGTCTTTTATGTGTCTTCCATATCTCTACATAACATGTTCAATCTTTTTCTAGCTTTCTGAACATATGGAATCAATTACAACAACCGTTCAATGTTCCTGTCTTCTAATTCGATTACCTGTAACATTTCTGCATCAGTTTTAACTTATTGAATTTTTTGTTCGTCATTGGTAGTATTTTCTTGCTTCTTTGCATGCCTGGTAATTTTTTTTTGGATATGAAACATTTTGGTTTTTATTTTATCGTGTTCAGTGTATTTTTATATTCTTATGGATATTGAGAATTTTGTTCTGGCACGTGCTTAAATCACCTGAAAACAGTCTGATCCTTTTGGGTTTTCCTTTTAAGCTTTGTTAGGTTGGATCAAAGCTGAATTTCAGCCTGAGGTCAATTTTTCTCACTACTGAGGTGTGACTGTCTTTAGAAGTCTAACCAATTCTCCCTAAAGTATAAAGTTTTCCACTGTGTTTATAGTGGATGAATAATATTTCCAGCCCTTTTTGAACTCTGGGCACTGTTTCTTCAATCTTTTAGGGTGGTTCTTTCCCCAGCCACGAGTAATTAATTTATATTCTTGTGATAATCAGTATTTAGCTGAATAATCTGGAGACAGTCTCTGCAGATCTCTGGAGTTCTCTCTCCCTGGAGTTTCTCTCCTGTCCTGTATTCTGCACTGTGAGCTGTAGCTCTCTTGGCAGCCCTGAAATTCTAGCTCCAGGTCTTCAATCAGGGAGAGTGTAGGGCTCTGCCTGGGATCTCCCTGCCTGTGCCACTTCCTGAAACTTTCTCAAGGCAGTAACTGAGGGCAGCCTAGAACTCTCCCTATCCTTCTGCCCTTCCTGCTTGTGCTCTCTCTCTCTCTCTAAAAAAAAAAAAGAAAATCTTTAAAAAAAATCAAATGGAATGAAATGGTAAATAAATGTTGATATAGATGAAGCTGGGAAAAATAAGAACTCTGTCAGAGTTGCTTATTCTCAACATAAGAGGGCCAGTGCTTCAAAATTGTTTGAGATGGGGAGTCACAGAGAGTTTTCTTGAGCTCTTATCAATTCACTACCATTACAGAAATTTTTATTTACAACTTATTTTTGTTTTATACAATAATATCATTTATAAGCAGGGAGGTGATCCTGAATATAACAGATATCTACTCCCTTTAGATAATAAACCAGAGCTTGAATCTGCTTTTCTAGTTTCTGAAGAAAATAGAGGAAGAGGTTTTAGGACAATTCTGAGATAAGCTATCCCCAGTTGCTTTCTTTCCCATCTTGGGATTTATAAGCAATGGGAATTCTCCATTAACATATATTTGTTATATGATGATAAAATGGCACCTGTTTGCTCTTTGTCAATGGATGAAAACTAAATATTCAGCATCCATAACCTAAATCAGAGACAAATACTTCACCAACAAAGGGCACAAAATGATAAGATCCAAGACAAGGGCAGAGTTGGTGGCATAAAAGCCACAGAATGAATTGAAAAGGTATGACAAAAGGAGGCTTCCCAAGACTGATCATTGGAGTTTGAGTGAGTATTTTAAACAAATGAAAGTGTGGGGACCAGAAATGCCTAAGGTCCGGACTCTAGGCGGTGGGGAGATTCTAGGACTGTGGACAAGAGTAAGGCAGATGGAAGATGAGGTAAGTGACTTTATATATGGTCACTTTTATATGCTTTTCTCAGCAATACCAAGGTAGTAAAATGACATCCAATTCATTTTCTTAGCAGTAGTCAGCAAGCACTTCCCATCCCCTACTGTGGTAGAACCACTGGAAAGATCACTCTAGGAGACAGAATGATGCACAAAACAGGGCCTCTATGTCGAGGAAGCTAGAATAGAGCTTAGAGTAGGAGTGCAGTGAGACAGTTTGGGCCCATTCGAAACTAGCATATCTCTAATAAGTTAAATGAAAAAAATAGAGGGGAATGTGTATGATAGGTCAGACTTTACATGTGTTACCTCATCTATTTATCACAGGTACTCTATGAGGTAGCTATTCATATTTTTTCCCATTTTACGAAGAAGGAAGGCAAGATGCAGACAATTTAAAGTAACTTGCTATCTCAGTCTGTTCAGCTTGAATAAGAAAATACCATAGACTGGGTGGCTGATAAATAACAAATATTTATTTCTCACAGTTTTGGAAGGTGGGAAGTCCAAGCTCAAGGCAGATTCAGTGTCTGGTGAGACATGCCTTCTAATTCATAGACAGCTGTCTTCTCTCTGTGACTTCACATGGAAGAAGGGGAAAGGGAACTCCCTGGGATCCCTTGCATGAGGCCATAGTCTCATTCACAGGGGCTTCACCCTCGTGACCTAATCCCTTCCCCAAAGCTCCACCTCCAAATACCATGGCACTGAGAAGAATAGGTTTTGACATATGAACCTGGGGCTGGGGGACACCCAAACATTCAGTCCACAGCACTTACCTTCCAACACATAGCTAGTAAGTGGAGGAGTTAGTATTCAAATCTAAACAGAGTCTGGCTCTGCAGCCTTACCTGTTACTATTTTCATTGTCTATCACAAAGGATTGTTAGGAGTGAGATTTTCAGGACGAGGGCTACGTGCTCAGTTAGAATAAGCATTCTTGCTTGGATCGTATACCATATCTTTCTCATGAGTCCCTCTGGCCAAGAAAGTATCCAATTAGAAGGCGAATCCACGAGCTGCTGTAGAACTAAGCAAGCTCAGAGACTGCCTTGGGAGAGAACAAAGACTGCAGGCCTTTGGCCCACACGTGCACACCTCCTCTGCCAGAAAATAAGTCCCATAGGGAGACACTGTTTTAGGTGTCACTGTAACCGCTGGCATGTAGAACAGTGTCTGGTACATAGTAGCTGCACAGTAAATACTTGTTGAATCAAGTGAACGAATGTGGTGAAGCTAGTCAGGGAGAAGTATTCAAACCAGCAGTGCGCACAGCTTTCCTGTCTTCCGGTGTCTCCGTCACCTTGTCCACCAGTCCTTGTCCACTTGTCTTTGTGCCACCAGTCCAGAAGCCTGGTCTTTTGAAGACCCGCACATATAGAAGTCCATGAGCTTGCAGGGACACGATTTTCCTCACACATAAGGCCACCTAGGGACACCCAGTGTGGCCTCACGTTGCCCGGAGGTTGGCCTTTCCCCAGACACTGTGAAGCCAGCCTTACTGAGTTGCTGGAAGCACTGGAAATAGTGCCTGTAATTCCTGGACCTGAGCCCATCACCGTGCCTCTCCACTGGATCAAGTTTCCCAGTAGAGAACTAGTAGCACAGTTCCAATACTCCCACATCCTACTTTCAAATCCACACTCTTGACTGAATTATTTCCTTCCTATTTGCTCCAAGAATGTTCCGTGTGGACAAGGTGAAAAACCATACTCTGTTGGCTTTGCTAAAAATGTCCCTTTGTAAGTAACAACCAAATTTCAATTTGGTTTTCAAATCCCCTGCCCAAGAGGGTATATAAAGTCACAGCAATCTAGAACTCTAGCTATAAAACCCAGTCTTAGGTATCATACATAAGTAGACATTTACTAAGTGCTTAATGGCGATAATGGTTTATATTTTGGCATGGGCCAAACAATGTTACCATAGAAGGAACTGCACAGCACCTGACTCCCTCACACATGCCATGGTTTGGCAGCCAAGACAGGCAGGAGTGGTATGCCAGGGGACTAGGTACTGCAAAGTCAAACAGAATACGTTCCTCTTTGCACCTGGCCACTCATGTCCACAGGCATTACAGATGCAATAATTTGATCTCCTTGTACGGAAGATGCAAAAGTTCTTTTAGATAAATATTAAGTATTTTCTTTTACATCAATGCCACAGAATAGCCTGTGATATAGACTTATACATGGAGTAACTGGACATCTAATGTGTGAAGAATCACCTTGTTTAGTTAATAGTTGATAAAAAAAATACCAACCTGACCTTACTATTAAAACTTACCACACAGTGTCAAATTCCCTAAAAAATTCACTTCATGTTGCCATTCAGCCATTTATTCAGAGCGTAAGTCTTTCTTAATAAATTGCTCTGTAGTTCATGCTTTGGGAGACATATAAGATGTGGACAGTAAGGTCCCAGGACTTGAGTTTATAACTGACACAGACCAAGGGAATGCACATGCTGAAATTCACTGATGAAGCTACCAACAGGGAGTAATTAAATAGTAACATTATATTTATTATAAACAAGATTAAACTGTTTGTCTCAAATTCAGACATTCTGATGGCATTCACTGTTGCTTTTCCACAAGTGTGCATAAATTCAACCCGTGTCTATCCCATCACTCAATTGCATGCTGCTTGGGGACATCATCAGCCTCATGAATCTGATGCAGACCCCTGTACACAATGCAGCTACTAACACCTGGGCGTTCAGGAATTCAGTGACTCCTGATGAAATGAAATAATAGTTTTCCCTTCCACATTCCTTCCTCCCTCCTTTTCTTCTTTCCTTCTTTTTTCCATTTTTAAGCAAAACTTACTTGCTCTGAGGCATGATGTTTGGTGCTAGAGATGCAAAGACAAATCAGCAAAGTCTCCAGCCCTGGATAGGCTCATGATCAAGTGCTGACAACTGACACGTAAAAAGACAATAAAGAGTGAATCAGGTAGACATTTGAATTCAATGTTTCAGGAATTCCAGGGGAAAAACTATTTATTTTAGGAAAAGACAGAGGGTTCTTATGATGTTTAGGGAAAGGGTTCCACAGCTAGCATGATCATTCATTAGTCAGTCCTTGGCTAAGGGGATGGTAGGTAAATGATGTTATAATGACCAGGAGTGTCAGGGCAGCTCGCGTTTTAATGGAGAACAAAAAGAGAGAATTCTGTAGGATTATATATCTACTTATTTTCAAAAAATAGTTTTATTGAGGTATAATTCACATACCTTATAATTCACTCATTTAAGTGTACAATTCAATGGTTTTTAATTTTTTCACACATATGTGCAATCATTACCACCATCATTTTTAGAACATTTTCATCACCTCAAAAAGCAGACAAGCAAGCAAAGAAACAAACAAACTTTCATACCCTTTGGCTGTCACTCTCCTACTCCCCCATCTTCTCTCCCTCCCAGCCCAAAGCCACTATGAGTCTACTTTCTGTATCTACAGATTTCCCTGCTCTGGATATTTTGTATCAGTTGGATCATGCGATATGTGGTCTTTTATGACTGCCTTCTTCCACCTAGCATGATGATTTGAACGTTCATGCATGTTATAGCATGTAACATCAATTCATTTCTTTATATGGCCAAATATAATATTCTCTACATGGGTATATACCGCACTTTGTTTATTGATTCATTGTTTGATGGATATTTGGGTGGTTTCCACCTAAATCTACTTCTGACCATGACCTCTGGGTGGGAGAAATAAAACCAGCCATGCCTCAGCCTTGGGTTTTCAGAAATCCAGCCTATGGCACTGTAAGCCTCCCAACCCAGGACACAAGAAACATACTAGTTAATGTTTCACTTTCTAAAATATAAAGGAAGCATTTCCACTCAAGAATTCCCAAGAAGTATTATAAAGCAATTCATTTACAAACAAGTGGCTTAAAGATTTTTAGATTCAATACCATTTCAAGGTCACTGTACATGTTAAAATGAGAAAAAAAGAGGGATTAATAGCTAGAAGGGAAGGTTTTATTGACCACCAGATTCATGACATAGAGACTGCCATCACTCCCACATCCAACGGAGGGCTCCCCACGGGTGACAAATAACCCAATTTGGGAAGCACCACTATACAGCGGAGAGTCAATGAACTGTTGCTAAAGGGTTGGTGGAGAGGAGACAGAATCAGAAAATAGAGTTGCCATTCCTGCTCCAGCCCTTCTTAGATATGCATTCTTGGAGAGGTCATTTACAGGTCACCCATTCCTTGGGTTTCCAATCCGTTAAATGGACTACTGTTACCTAGTTTGTATGTTTTATAAGGCTAATGCATATGAAAACTCTCTGTGAAGAATAAATTATAAAAATATCAGCACGTGTTACCAGCTCAAAATCTTATTAAATTATTGCATTTCCTCACCAGGCCCAGGAATGCAATAAAGACTAACATTTAGTAAGGGCAGTGATAAAAGTTCAGAAGTTTTCTAATAATTTTTTACAATTTATTCTCCAAACTATTTACTGGAACCCCAAGTAAGGAAATTAAATAGCCTTATAATATATACCAAAGTCTTCTGAAATTCAAAGACAGCTTGCAAGCACATCCGCTCCACCTTCTGTCTCCACACATTAAATTACACACACAAAGACCTCCAGAAAAGAACAAGCGGTGAGATGCACTGACCCATTTTTTATGGGTGACCTGTCTTCAAAGGGATAGGAAGCCCTTTAGTTTTGGAAATAGTCAAAGAAAATGGAAGAAAGAACCTCCTATCTGATCCTATGATTGAAGGTGTTTATCACAAGGTCTAAGATAAGAGAAAAAAACCAGTATAGCACAAGAACTTCAAAATCTGAACTGTCTTGGAAAAGTCACTCAGAATTATAAAATTGAAATGATAATATTGCTTTTCCCTTCTAGAAAAGGTAAGTGTATTGTATTTTAGGGAATGTGGAGAAAAACTAGAAAACATCCCAGGGAAACTTGACCCAGGTATGGAACCATTGAAAGCTAGAAATGGAAGGCACCATAGCATTAGCATAGTCTGTGTCCCCAACCCACTCCCCACACATCCCACACGAGTTCATAGATGAGGCAGGTATGGACAGAGGAAGCAACTGGTGCAAGATCACACCAGTAAGTAAGTAGGAAACTTGACACTAGAATATGGTCCCCTGATTCTCTATCAAAAGCCCTTTTAACTCAATTTTCTTTTCCTAAACCTTTTATTGACTGATTTAAAGTAAGTAACAAAGAGTCATCTCATATGTTGTATTTCTATTAGAAATCTGCCTTTAGAGTTGATGGACCATATATCCCACTCTCTCACATTTTTGATAAAGAAGTTGAAGATTAGAAACCAGGGGGTACCCCTGTGGCTCAGTCAGTTAAGCATCTGACTCTTGATTTCAGCTCAGGTCATGATCTTGGGATTCTGGGATCAAGCCCTGCATGGGGCTCTGCACTCAGTGAGGAGTCTGCTTGGGGCATTCTTCTTCTTCCTCTGCCCCTCTCTAAACAAACAAACAAGCAAATAAATCTATCTTTTTTTAAAGAAAAGAAATATTAAGGAATTCTTCCAAGTCACGTAGAGTGATGAGCTAAGAACAGAACACATTTCTCTAAATTTTTGATCGCTTTTGTTCAATACTCTTCCCATTGTGGGGCAGTTTCCTCTCCTGATCAGTGTTTGAAATGGTTTCTTCTTTTTAGGGTGTGGCTAGGGTCTGCAGTCATCTCAAAAGAAGGTATCAAACACCAGGATGTCATGCTAGGATCACTTTTCTCTTATTTTTACATGGGAAAGTACAATATGAGCTTTGTCATGACACATCTTCACACTCTCCCATTAAATTATTTGCAAATGAATAGCCCTGAAAATGTATTGAAACTATCTCTTTGAATGTTAAACAAATAAATTTGGGTAACTGATTATTCCAACCCCCTCTGGATTTTAACTTGAGGGCAGAAATTAGGTATAATTTATACCTGTCACATTTTTGATGGATTGAATCAAGGCTACAGACAAAGTCACATCCTGGTTGTACTTCATGTAATCTGATGCTTTATGAAATGTGCTTCCAATAGAAATATGCAATATTATTATCTGACAACCTAGAGCAATGCATATTTATCAATAAACTATCAATAAATTGCCCCACTCTTTTCTTTTTTAAAAAAAGCTCTTCCTATACAAAATTAAAGGAAGAACATGATTGATAAAACAAATGAGCTATGTGAAGTTTATTCAGTTTAATTAACACATGCAAGAGAAATTAAAAACAAAGTAAAATCTTTCCAATTTCTTTGACGGTTGGGCCATCTTTTCTCCATGCTCAGGTAAAATTCAGCCTTATATTTTAGATCTTTTGAGCATCTACAGTCTAGTTATGCCTTCCTGCCTGCTCCTTCTATACCCTGTACATATCTCTATCCTAGCACCTGCTTCAAGATTTACTTGTTCATCTCCCCAACAATGGTGAGATCTTGAAAGGATTTAGTCTTATTCATTTGTCCGCCTCCTGTGTTTATCAACAGAGACAAGGAGATGGCCTGGGCTCAATAAATATTTGTTGAATGAATAAAAGTTTGAATAAACAAGTGAATACATAAATATTCAGTTGAAAATGAAATTGTATGACTATACTTATGCTTCTAATTGCTGGAACATGAATAGAAATATATATATATATATATATATACATATATAATGGTAATTCATTCTCAAAACATAACCCAAAAAATCCAAATCTCATATGAAACAACATAACAGAAAAGGCTATAAAAAATACTGTAATATTGCATTCCATTTTCAGCAAACTTCAGAAATACAAACTCTCCATCATTTGGGGAACCAGAGGGAGATAATGGTCCAATCTCAGCCAAACAGTGCTATTAAAAACACAAACAACTGAACTCTATGTGCATTCCAATTTCCCTTGTGGTTCCAATTAAGATCACATCAATTAAATGAACTTATCATTTTGCATCATGGAGCTCTTGAAAATTGTATAAAATTCAAGTTGGCATTTTCTTCCTTCCCTGATAAGGAAGGGACATGATTGTATCACACTGATTGCATATTTAGCTCTCCAAACAGCTGCATAAACATTATAAGCAATACAGCAAAACAGAAAAAAAAAATGTGTAAAAGCTAAAATCAAAGGACACACTTCTGAAACAGAGCATGCTATGGGTGGTTGATTCTAATTGAGAGATGATTCAGAAATATGAAGCCACCAGAGGAGTGGGCACTGCATGAGAGAATGGGATGATTATGCCTCCCCCCACCCCCACCCCAAATCCTAAAGTCAGAGTATTTGTTCATAGAACCTTAAATGAACTTCCCCAGTGACGGCATTATTGCCCCTGGCAAGAGGGACAATTTCCCCAATGCCAGGCCACCCTGGGCAGCATCTCTGGCGAGGAGAAGAGGGAGGGGATAGAAACTGCCTGTTAAATCTCCCTTGGAGAGAGATCAGATTCCTGCTACCACCTTCCTACCCTTTAGAAAAGCTCACAGTATGGAGAAATAAGTCAATCAGAGAAAGACATGTATCATATGACCTCACTGATATGAAGAATTCTTAATCTCAGGAAACAAACGGAGGGTTGCTGGAGTGGTGGGGGGTGGGAGGGATGGGGTAACTGGGTGATAGACATTGGGGAGGGTATGTGCTATGGTGAGCGCTGTGAAGTGTGCAAGACTGTTGAATCACAGATCTGTACCTCTGAAGCAAATAATACATTATATGTTAAAAAAAAAGAAGAGGAAGAAGAAGATAGCAGGAGGGGAAGAATGAAGAGGGGGAAATCAGAAGGGGAGATGAACCATGAGAGACTATGGACTCTGAAAAACAAACTGAGGGTTCTAGAGGGGAGGGGGTCGGAGGATGGGTTAGCCTGGTGATGGGTATTAAAGAGGGCACGTTCTGCATGGAGTACTGGGTGTTATATGCAAACAATGAATCATGGAACACTACATCAAAAACTAATGATGTAATGTATGGTGATTAACATAACATAATAAAAAAAAAAAAAAAGAAAATCTCACACTATGGACGGATGATCTCCAAAGCAGCCTGCATAACTTCCTTGCCATGGCAGGTCACACATGGTAATGGGGTTCCCCCTTCCGCCTATATATTAGCGGTTGATAAGAACTCGGGCTATAGAGTCATTTTATCCTAGCTAGACTAATTTACATGACTTGGAGTATGCTACCTAACTTCTTCGTGTTTTGCTTCCTCCTTTGTAAAATGCAGGGAATAATTGTAACTACGCAATAGGGTCAACATGAGAATTGAATGCGATAACGCATATGAAGCCATTAGGAGCAGATATCCCTCAGTAAAGGGTAGCTGCTCTCATGGCTGAGTCCACATGTTGCTGCAGCTGCTGTTGTGGGGAGACTGATCTGTGCGATGCCTGGGCCCCCCAACAAAGAAAACTGCCCCAGACTGCACTCTTCTCTCCCTGAGGCTCACAGATTCCTCTTCAAGCAGATAAAATGCTCTTTCTCAGAGAAATAAGTGGCAGTCCACAGACAAATACAAGAATCTGCCTTAAAATGCCTGTACTGTGATTAAAAATTATATACTAATAGTAGAAAAACAGTAGAAAGTTATACTGCTATAAATACCCAGGATAGCATTTCAACTACCTATGGGTAAACAGGCTTTTGTGAGCTAGTCCGCAAACCTGCATAATATCATTTCTCTGGATCCCAGGTAAGAACTGATTTTGTAATTGGAGTGTGTTTGTCTGTGTCTGGAGGATGTAATGCAGCAAGGCGGGTAAGAGAAAGAGAATATCTCCATTTTACAGAAAAGGCAACTGAGGCCCAGAGAGGCTGTTACTCTGATGAGGCTTCGGAGGTAAACGTAATACCAATATTCCAGGGCCAAACACACTCACTGCCCCAGACTTCCTTAGGAAGCAGTTCATGGCTGCTGGTAAACACGTTTCCACTGATCTTCTAGAGTGGCCTTCCCACTTCCACCACCCTCTTCTCTGTGATGTTTCTGTTGCCCTTCAAAACATAGTCTAAAATGAAAAGGTAGAGAAGATGGAAGGAAATCCACTGCAATATTAATGTGCGATTGGGTTACGGATGGTAGAATTTTCTTCTCTGTGTTCTCTGTTTTCTAAATTTTCTGGAGGGAACATCTTATAGGAGACAGCAAGCATATTATTATTTAATTATTTTAAAAGTTCTGCTCAAAATTCAACCTTTTCATAAAGTCTTGCTAATTTAGCCTTGTTTACTTCCAACAATTTCATTCACTCAGCGCTCATGGCTTTGGCTCTTGGTAATTTGTACATTCTCTTTCATTTCTCTTTCTTTCCTTTCTTCTCTCTCTCCCAAATCCCTCCCTCCTTTTTTTTCCCCTTTTAAGTTCATATTATATGCCAAGAGATTTAAACATCACATAAGTGTGATGAAGACATTCTAGTTGTCAAACTTGGAAACAATACCAAGGTTCATGGGGTAAAAGTTAGAAGTCTTTCATAACTTCTTCCTCTCTCTCCAAATACCATTCTTCTCTTCCTGTAGGTTGCAACTCTTCAACTTGGTACATAATTTTAAATCTTTCACATGTATGTACACATTGTACATGTATATGACTATGTATTTGTATGTGTGCATGTTGGATTTTTTTAAATAAATGAACCCAAATATCATTTTCCTTCCTGCAAAGCAGCTGTGATTAGTGCCTCAAGGTGTTAGTGTTTGACTCTAAGTTAAGGGCCCACAGATAAGAGAGACTAGCCTGAAGGGCCATTTCTAAGAATGTCCTTGTCTGAAGGCCATGGGCCCTGGTGGCCTTCACACAACTCAGCACCAGTCCAGGCCTCACTGCGTGGCTACATGTACAGGTAGCAGGACAAACGTGCCGTTGGCTCTCGAGCCTACTGATGACAAGTGCACGTGCCATATAAAACACGTGCTCTCTAAAAATAGGATCCAGAAAGGAAGGGTCTCATGTCCAGCCCTCTGGGGCACCTAGGATAAAATGTTCACCCCATTAGTACTTAGTGGAAACAATGCTATTTCAACATTATATCACCTGTGTTTATATGGACAGATGTATTGAGCTCTTTGAGAAATCAGCTAGTCAGTTGATCAAGATGGTAAATTGAAGGCCCCTTAGCCTTAATCACAAGATACCAAGGAAGAAAGATGAGAAGACTAAATGTGTTTTGCAAAATGAGATCTGGTTCTTTCAATTTCTGAGGGAAGTTTTGTGTGAGTCTTTCCTATCAGCCTTTGTTAGCTGTGACTTTTTCATCATTTGCCGAACTTGCGCAAACATACAGAATTCTTGCCTGTCATTTTTGAAGTTCTAATGAGAGAAAACACTGGACTTCTGCTTCCTGCATCACATTTTCATAAGAAAAGAGAAGAAAAGAATGCTTTTATAGGAGTTGGTCTGGGGCCATAAATTCTAAAACCAGAACAACTAAATGAGAAGTCCTATTCTGTTGGTTGAGATAAGTACCTCACTTTGGTGTCCAAGGAAAATGTGAGTGCAGAGCACTCAACAAATGAATACGTTGTTCACCCAGCCAGCATGCAGCTAGGCACCTGCTGCATTAGCTCTGCCATATTAGTAGCAGGGGAAGGGTCCACTGCGGTCCTTGACTTCAAGTGGTATGCAGATGCTACTTAATGGTAGCATTAGAAGGGGGCTCCTTCCCTTGGTTCATACACCAGATCTTCCCCCAGCTTTGATAATCCAAGTCAGAGCTGACATGATGATATTGGGACTTGCAGTTATTTTTGCTTCTAAATAAAAGTAGAGAAAAGCAGTTGGACAGAACTGCAGTTGGACAGTTTGATATTTGGTTATCAATTGGAAATTACAAAGGATGAAATACCAACATTAAAGGAAAATTTGCTGTAAGTATTTCAAATCTGTTGGGGAGTGTGTGTGGGGAGTGTGTATGTGCCTTAATCTTACAGATGCATAGTTAGTTGCTTCCCTGTGAAAGGGACCTTCTTTGTCCTGGTTTGCTTGGGGGGAGAAAGCTATATCTAGCTGGTTGAGAAGAACCTGTTTATATTAGATTGGAAGAAGTTGGAATAGTCTGGACTAGTGCAGAAGGGGCAGATTTTAGGCACGAGCCACACTCGAAATTATCCATCAGAACTTCCTCAATAATTCAGACCCATCTCTGAACTGTCTCATCTGAATTTCACCATTTAGTTGTATTCTTTCCTGCCTCGTAAGTTTTTCCAGTTTTTACATATGTTTATGTGCTGTCTCCCCAGTCAGCTCCTGAGTTCCTTGAGCGCAGGCACTATACCTGTCTGCGTTCTGATGAGCTCTTATTGGGTCTTCAGCAAATCCTCCCGGGTTGACTTGGCAAGCTTGTTGCTGAGAAGCGTGAGGGTGAGTGTGACATGTGAGTGTGCGCACACATCCCCACCCTCCCCAGGACCCTCTTGTAGCTCTCCCACGGCTGCTCCATCCACCATGGTAGGACAGCATTCCCTGATGGGAGAGCAAACCGCTGAGATCTGTAAGCACTCTGCTCAGTCTGTGACCCACTCCTCCACTTTCCAATTCACCTTCCAAGTCACAGCCCGTGCCCTGAGTAGGGCATTTCTAGGGCTGGCGACACATGGACCTGGGCCCACATTCCTGGATGATGCCATTACTACTTGGCTATCTGTAGGGGGAGCGTGGGCTCCTGGAACATCTGGGCTGCCTTTGGGCCAACACGTGTCCATCTTGTTCCCAGCCTCCCTCGTGTGACCTCCCTGTGGAGGCAGGCCAGGTCATGGGGGAACTGGAACTATTTCTGAGAAGGCCATTGGCAGAAGGTCTTCTCGTCCACTGCCCAAGTACCCCACATTCTCCATTCTCCAAGCCAAGACTTTGTAGAGCCATTGAAATAGGAGTCAGAGAGGGAGCAAGGCCAAAGGGTGGAGGGAGAATCTGCAAACCGACATGGCAGGAGTCAGGAGCAGGGACTATCTATTCCTGATCCTGCTATGGTCTGTGGGTGTCTTCAGAGGCCTCCTTGCTGGGTTGTGTGCCTCTGTCTGTGTCTGTGGCACAGCGTGAGACAGCTGCATTTACCTACCTCCCTGGAAAGTGGTGGAAACAGGTAAAAGAACATTAAGATGCACAGGTAGGCGTGCTCCCCACATTTAAAAAAATAATTTAAAACACATTCAATATATAGGGAACTATCAGCCATATGCTGTTTCTCTTAGGTGTTGGGCAGGGAGTGTTCATTACCCAATCCATGTGTGTGGCTGTTGAGATGTTCTGAATTGCATTTATACTTGTTGACTCATTGTCCTGAAACAGCATACTGAGAGAGAGAAAGAGAAATAATCTTCCCCTGTTTGGTAGAAATGGAGGTATGAAAAGGTAAAGCGGTCTACCCAGAGTTACAGAGAAAGTTCAGGACAAGAACATGACCTGATTCCAGAAGAGAAATTGGTGCTACTTCTTTACGTTCTTTTGTTCTGTGAGGGCATGAATCTACCTATCCTAGTTTCAAGTAGTCATTAGTGACTGCTCAGGATAACCGGCTTCCTCTCTGAGTGCAGGGAAGAGCATCCCTTGCCTGCTGTCCTTATGGTTGAGGGAATCTTGTGAGTAGTTCTAGACAGGCAGGATCCTGCAAAAGCCAGGGCATAATGTACTGAATTCTCCCTCTGCCAGCTACACAAATCAAAATGCTTCAGATCCTTAAGGCCCTCCATCAACCCGAGGTGGGCATGTAGTATGAGTAAGAAACAAATCTTTGTTATTTCGAACCACTGAGATTTTGGAGTTGCTAGATGCTGCAGCATACCCTAATTTATCTGGACTTGTACAGGATCATGGAAATGAACTTAAAAGTCCCAGAGCATGACAGCATCAAAATTTTTTATTAGAAAAACTCAAGAAGGGCCCATGAAGGAAGCTGAGAGCCAGGTTCAAGGACCCCGCCTCTATTCAGAATTTCTTTCCACTTTAGCGTACTTTAAAGTGCATTTAGTCCAACTAAATCCTAAGTTGTGGCTCTCTTTAAGACATTACCAGGTGGTCTTTGAGTTACCCTCTTGAATATTTACTTTGATACCTCTCGCAATGGGATATTCGTCATACTCCCCAAACATCTCCTTTCCATTGTTTTTTGGCAATCAGTGGTAAAAATGTTCTTCTTTACGCTAAGTCAGCATTTTCCTGTAATGTATATTCAATTGCCCCTGTTCTTTCCTCCTGAGCCACAGAGAACATGTGTCATTCTCTTTTTATGTAATCCTTCTGAATAATTTGAACAGCATGAACGGCATGAAATTACTTCCCCATGTTGAACACTCTCCAGTTCCTTAATCATTCCTTATATTGAATTATTTCGAGGTCTTTTATCATTCTGTCTTTCTCATCAGGACAGGTGCAGTCTATAAATATATTATTAAAAATATGGCACCCAGGAGTACACGTGGTACTATTGAAAGCATGGCCTAACCTACATGAAATGAAATGATATTATTATGTTCTGAATGTCCAAGCTCCATTGAACCCAAATTTAACAAACACAAATGGCCCCAACTTAAATCCATCAATTTTAGATCCTGATTCTTTTGTGACAATATTAGCTATACCCTTAGTTTGGTGTTATTCCCTTCTTGTAACTACATGCTCTCTAGGAAATCATCAGAGTCACTGATACAACACTGAAGTGGACATTGGCCAGACTGAGTCTTAAAAAACACCAATGAAGACATCAGTCTAGAGGTAAAGTTCCCTTAGGTTCAGGCACAAAAATAGAATGAATATTCCCTTGGCTATATTATCATGTAGCTTGCACTGCTCTGTCCAATATAAATGGTCATATGAGATAATCTATGAATTCTTTGCTCAATTACAGAATATGATGTTCATTCTATTCCCCTGCCCTGCCAGTCTAGTGTTAACCAGTCACAAAAGTATATATGGTTAGTTTGTTATGCTCTGCTTTTACTAAATGCATATTGGTAACTAAAGACCACTTCTCCATTCCCAAGTACATATAACCTGTTCTAGAATAATACTTAGGATTACTAACATGTTTGTCAGTTTTATATTTTTCCCCTGTAGAGATATTGTGCTATCATTTATCCAACATGTGTTTTGTTCTCCACATTGTTGTTGTTGTTTTGTTTTTTTGTTGTTGTTGTTATTGTTTTTCAGAAAACAGATGTGAGTTAGCTGTGTTCTTTATATATACCCCCTGAGTATCCTGAGGTGAAATTTGTTACAACCAATAGACATAAACACACCAAGAACAGCTTGTACTTTCCCACAGTGTTTTTTCACTTATTCTAATGAATATTGTTCTATTTGTTCCTGCCCGAAAAATCATTCTTCTAGTCCAGAAGACAGGTATGAATTAGAGGAGTTTATAATCTGGTGAACTCAGAAACCTAGCATCTCCCTTTTAAGGGGATCCATGAATTTGCACCCAAAGATTTTGTGACTATTTGCCAATGCCATTTCTCTCCTCTTTCTTCATCTCTTCACAGCCACCACCACATTTTCTCACCCCTCCCCTTGCTCCCTCCGAAACCCTTTGCCATTTTTGGTCTATAGCTTGGTAAGATTCTCTAAAGGGTCTCTGACCCTCTCTATACTAATGGAAAAGAGAAAATATCTTTTATCTTTTTCCCTGGTGCTTAGTTGAATTCTCTATGTCCTGGGATATTCAGTAGATTTTGGTTGCGTGAGTAAATGAATACTTTCATGTTGTTCCATCTTTTCCAAGAAAGGAAGCTACAGTTTTTTCATTTTTATTTATGCTTCAACAGTGTTGGTTTTTTTTTTTTTTTGAGTCCTTTTCCCCCCTCAGAGATTTTTTTTAAGCTTTAGTTTAAAGCTTGCTGATAGTATGCCTGCATGCATGTTGTACTCTTCTTCATAAATTCTGTTGCTTTTATGATCTTCTTATCTCCATTCACATAAGTTCACATTAGTTTCTCTAATTAAAATAATTCGTCCTTGTCTTCATGGTATGAACTTTATGCACAGTTAAGAGCTCATTGGTGGTCCTCACAGTGCACTACTCAGATATCCCAGATAGGAGGGAATCATGCAAAGAGCATGATTGTTAACAACTTCCCAGCCACTGTGTCTTCAGGTCATCCCAGTGTTTACACAGAGGCCATGCTTCCTCGGCTGCTCCCAACCAATCCTGAGGTAGCTCAGGAAATGATGGGACTACTAGAGCTGGGCCATTGATTTTTCAGGATCTGCTTATTGCCTTGGTTGAGATTTTCTCAAAGACATGCTACATAGATACCTCAGTATAGCTAAAGATTTTTTTTTTTAAATTAAGTAGGCTCTACACCCAAGGTGGGCTTGAACTTAAGACCCTGTGATCAAGAGTCGCATCTCTACTGACTGAGCCAGCCAGGCACCCTTGATATCTTAGTACAGTCTAGTTCAATCACTCTACTCCTTGGGGTTAAGTTTTCCCTTGCTTGTTTCTCAGATACAATGAGCTATAATGGAGTGGAAGAAAGGAGGTCAGAGGCTCCAGACCCGGCCTGCCAATTGATTCCTTACATGTTTGGCCTTTGGCATTCCAAGTTCTCAGTGGGTAGGACTGGGGGCCTGAGTCATCACATCCTCTGGGGAGCCAGGGAATGGGGGAACTCTTCCTTCTTTTGCCGTGGGGTGTCACACTCTCTTCCACTTACTTTTCATCTACAAAACTATGAAAAAATCATACTTGAAATGATGAAATCTATGCCCCCACCCTATGTCAGCTTGGGGGAAAAATGGTCACACTTCAACAGATACTTTGAAAAAATCAGCAATTAAGGATTCTTGTGTTTGCACAGTAACAGCTGTTTTGAAATTTCCTTGGATGAGAAGCCAGCTTCTGACATTGCCTAAGATGGGACTAGTCAGCAGTGTGTGGAGCTCCAGTCTGGTAGATAAACAGAGGATTCTCATTTCTAGGAAAGTCAGTCTCCAATTGATGTGGTGAGTAGGATGAAAAAAAAAAAAAAGGCAAAAGGAAACAAGACCCAAGCCACTAGCATTTGAAAAGGCAGGCACTTTGATTTCTCCCTGTGACCTTTGAAGGGCTGATTGTTGAAGCTGAAGTAATCAGAGTGCAAGATGCAGAGACGATAAAACAGGAAAGCCATTATAGAACATAAAAGCCAATATTGAGGGAAATGTGATTTCCAAAAAGACAAACTATTATAGTACTTGTTGCTGTGTTTGGCTGTCATCCTGCCATCAAAGGTGAAAAGGCTCCAAAATGCAGGCGATTATTATTAATCTCTCTAATTACAAAACCAAAGTCTTTGTTCCATAGTCTATGAATTTCTGTGATAAGTAAGCATGATGGGGGAGGATTTGGTCTAAGGAATCCTTTTAAGCCTCCTGAAATCACTCCCTCTGGGAAGCCTTCTATTCTTCAAATGGCGAAGGTCTCTGGGTTGGTCAGGCCTCTCTCCAAGTCCTGTTTGTTCTGGTCACAGGGACATAATGTCCTTCCAGTCTCTACATGTGGGTTTACAGAATAGATCCATGTAGGCAATAAGCCAACTATTTTCCCTCCCTGCAATGTCTCCCTCAATTTGCTTCCTGGAGACAAGCGGGTAAGATTTCGGAAAAATACCAAGGAGGAAGGAACAATGCAAAGCATTTGTTTTAAGATCCGCTTAGCTGGGTAAGAGCCCAAGGCAGGTTTCTTTCCCTCACTGAAGAAGCTCATCCAATGCATCTAGTATTATTATAAATCAGAATGAACACACATTGTTACGTAGAGTTACAGAACCCACACAGACAACATGTTCTTGATTTCTGCATTTCTGCAATGCTTTCAACCTCAAGAATATGTTCATGGTTTGCAACCTGGGGAATTGGCTCTTTTCTAGGCTTTATTTTCTTTCTGGAAAAGTAAACCTGGCTTAAATTTAATCCAGTGATAAACCGAAGACTCAAGAAGAATAGAATTTTGATCCCTATGTGGAGAAAGGGGAACCCTCCTACACTGTTGGTGGGAATGCAAACTGGTGCAACCACTCTGGAAAACAGTATGGAGGTTCCTCAAAAAGTTGAAAATAGAGCTACCATACGATCCAGCAATTGCACTACTGGGTATTTACCCCAAAGATACAAATGTAGGGACCCAAAGGGGTATGTGCACCCCGATGTTTATAGCAGCAATAGTCCACAATAGCCAAACTGTGGAAAGAGCCAAGATGTCCATCGACAGATGAATGGATAAAGAAGAAGTGGTATATATACACAATGGAATATTATGCAGCCATCAAAAGGAATGAGATCTTGCCATTTGCAACGACGTGGATGGAACTGGAGGGTGTTATGCTGAGTGAAATAAGTCAATCAGAGAAAGACATGTATCATATGACCTCACTGATAGAAGGAATTCTTAATCTCAGGAAACAAACTGAGGGTTGCTGGAGTGGTAGGGGGGTGGGAGGGATGGGGTGGCTGGGTGATAGACAGTGGGGAGGGAATGTGCTATGGTGAGCACTGTGAATTGTGCAAGACTGTTGAATCACAGATCTGTACCTCTGAAACAAATAATGCAATATATGTTAAGAAAAAAAAGAAGAAGATAGCAGGAGGGGAAGAATGAAGGGGAGTAAATCGGAGGGGGAGACGAACCATGAAAGACGATGGACTCTGAAAAACAAACTGAGGGTTCTAGAGGGGAGGGGGGTGGGGGGATGGGTTAGCCTGGTAATGGGTATTAAAGAGGGCACGTTCTGCATGGAGCACTGGGTGTTATGCACAAACAATGAATCATGGAACACTACATCAAAAACTAATAATGTATGGTGATTAAAATAACAATAAAAAATTTAAAGAAAAAAAAAAAGAATTTTGATCCCTAGTACCAGAAGAGAGGAACTTACTTGTGTGTTGGGTGGGGAGGGACTGCTGCAGAAACATTTGAATGAGTTATCCCTAAAACTAATCAGAGGAACACATGAGTAATTGTGTGATAAGAAAGAGTCAGAAGTAAAGGATGTCGAGCTGGGAGTCCCTGTTCCTGAGTGTTGTCACCATCTACCTCCCCTGCTCCCCGGGGAGGAGGAAGAGCTCCTTCATCTGCCAGAATTTTAGCTTTGGACTTAAATGTCACTTACCCAGGAAACCCTCCCTAACTAGTCCTGCCACATGGTGATTGCTCCCTTATCTATTTCCCCCCTCGTTGTTTCACGTAGATAACAGTTGCTGTTGTTGTTTCTGGTGGCAGTGATGGTGATGTTTTCATGATCAATGACAATTTGGGAAGGGGGAATAAAACTCCTGATGAGCGGAGACCTGATGGCCTATTTCTCTTGGCTTTTCTTTCCTTCTCACTTTTGTCCTCCTCTGTGTTTAATACTTAATAGGTAAAGCATAAGCTGCTTGGAACGTGCTCTAACACCTCTCTAAGTCCTTGCTACTTGACAGGTGGTTTGACCAGCAACCTGGACACCATCTAGGAGCTTCTTAGAAATGCAGAGTCCAAGGCCCCATTTCAGTACCAAGCTATGATCTACATTATTAGGAGATCTCTGTGGGATTCGTATGCACAATACAGCTATCCATCTCTAGCACCTACTTATATATACCACTTCACTGATGACTAGCCATACCACCTTGGCTTTTCACGCCTGTGGACTTTGTCAAGCCATGTAGAACCTCAGTGTGTTGCATGCATTTTGCTTTGGCTGTTCTGTATTGTTTCATGTATATTAGTCTATCTCAAGGGGCGCCAGGGTAGCTCAGTTGGTTAAGCGGCTGCCTTCGGCTTAGGTCATGATTTCAGGGTCCTGGGATCGAGTCCCACATCAAGCTCCCTGCTTCTCCCTCTCCCTCGGCTGCTCCCCCTGCTTGTGCTTTCTCGCTCACATTCTCTCTCTCAAAAAAAATAAAAATGAAATCTTAAAAAAAAATCTATCCTCAAGCCGACTATAAGTTCCTTGAGGGACATTCCTATCCTTTGTGTCTCTTTAAGTCCTATGGGTGCTATGGCATCCTGTTACTCCACCACATAGTAACAGTGGCTAAAACTTGAGAAGGAAACGCGTGTTAGACATTTTGCCAAGGACGCTTGTACACTACCTGACTACTCACAGTAACGCCCTGAAGTAGCTAGTATTCTTTTTTCATTTTATAATGAGAGACTCAAAGCCTTAGAAAATGCAGTCAATTGTTAATGAGTCTCAAATTCATGTCAGTTAGAGTCAGGAGCCTGAGCTTTTAGTCACTGCGTTAGCTTGCTCACTGATAATTGAAGAATAAATAAAACTGTGCTTCTGGAAGTAAACGCATATATTTGGTGTTAACCGGATAGAATAGAATGGAGGCCTGCTTTCTTCCTGCCTAGATGCCCTCCTGATAGAAATATTTCTCAAGGAGAAAGAAGCAGCTCGTCCCCTTCTACCACCTACTTCCCCGATCGACCACACATCCCCCAGCCCCACTCTCTCCCTCCTGCTGTAAATACTGTTAACTACCCCCTCCCACTTTCTCTCTCCTCTTGGCTCTCTCCAGTCCATGTCCTAACCTTGAGTGGGTCTTCCTGGCCTCTCAGCACCACCCCCACCCCCAGAAAGCATGTGACCTGGCCTGGCCGAGGGGCCCCACATGAGGAGCTTTATCAGGTCACAGACTGTCTGGGCTTTCTCCACGCTAGTGGATGTGCTTGCACAGTGGATGGATGACCTTTCATTCCTGAACACCCAGAGGGCCCATCAGTCTGTTCCCGCTCCACTGAGAAAACTGGATAAGGTGCTTGCCACTTGAACTGAGAGTAAAGAATAAGGAACTACAAAAATAAACAGACCCCAACCCCCTCAAAGACCAGACAAGGCTGAGGCACTTTGTGTTTCAGGGTAGCCCAAGTCTGGCTGATGAAGGAGAATTTTCTCATGCTTCCTGTGATGATGCAGAGAATCAGGGCATTGGAAAAGATTCTGGCCAGGCCAGTGAACATGTGCACATATGCCCCCAGCCGCACACTGCCCCTGGCGTGTTCTCTTCTCTCGGAAGTGCTGGGGCCAGATTTTCCACTCGGGTGGCTGGGAGGATGCTTATGCAACCATTGCCTGCCAGGAGCCACTGACCTACACTCTTGGCCCGGACAACGACACCTCCTGGACAGACATGATCATGAGGCCACGGGACACCTGTGGCAACTTTGTCAGAAGAGATTCTGCAGAACCATGGACTCCAGAAGGGGCCAGGACCCAGGAGAAGCAATGCTCTGGGAGAACCCTCAGTGGGAAAGGCAATGGTCAGGTGGCTTCTCCCAGCAGCAGGGCCTCCAAAGGTGCACTGAAGCCATAGCAAAGCAAAAGCAGGAGTTATTTCTGCCTTTGAAGGTCAGTAGGTCCCACCTATACATAGGACCATAATGAATGATTTCTGCATTCAGGAACTTTCAGTCAGACCATCTTTCTTTAATCTGTCTGGGAAGTACCTAAAATTAGGTATCAGGGATCACTCAGTTCTGGAATTCACTATCTGTACAACCTTGGGTAGATTACTGGACTCCTGAAGGTTTCCATATCCTGGTGTGGCAGGTTGGACCGGGTTTGCAGGCCTCTCAGGTGGCTTCAAATTCTAGCATTCTCTGATTCTAGTGATCTAAACTTTAGGTGACTGCTTCTCAAGCTCATTTTGTCTACCTCATACTTGGGAGGAAAAAAATACCATTAAAGATGTTTGTCTGTAGCTTATAACACAAAACTCCTTCTATGTCCGCCTCCACATTTAAATTCACCAGTGACAACTAAATACACCTAAATTCAGCTAGCAACCTTCCCAAGCTTGTTGGACCCATGTAATGTGCTTGTCCAAAAGCTAGCACTGGTTCATTTAATAGTCCATTCACATTGGGTCCTATCGCCCCCTCCCCTCCAGTGAATAAGGAGGAAAATTAATTTTAAAACCTTTCTAGAAGAAATTGCCTTTGCACTCCCACCATTGACTTAAGTGTTAAGATTCAATTAAATTAGGAGAGATCACAATTAAAATGCCATTTAATTATCCTCCTTTTATGTAAATGAGATTTCTGATTGCGGAGAATCAATAAACTTTGTTTAAGCAGTTGTCTATTCAAGTGCCGCTTTGTCCCTTCTTTGCTAAATCCCTAATCTCACAAGCCAAATGGAAGAAATGTTCCTGGAAATTCAAGGATGGAAATCCTGAAGCCACTCTGCTTTTCCCCGGAACACAATGGGTAATAGTACCACACCCACTGTTTTCTAGCCCAGAACCTATTCGGTTTCAATGCCTCACATGCAGTCGAGTGAAGGGCACTCTTATCCGAAGGCCTGAAAGAATTCTAAAGTGATCTGAAGGACGTTTTTATACCTTGCAAGCATTAAGACTTGTAGACGTCTGGTCTCTCAGAGGCAGTTCCAGGCTCTGACAAACACAACGGTCAGCAACTCAAAACACAGAAGTGACAGTCATTATCCCTGTAGGGAGAAAAAAAAAAAAAGAATTTGCAAATATCTATGTAAAACCCCATTTGTAGTGAATTCATTTAAAAGCAAAATCATCAAGGGCTGTTGATCTATTACTGCTATCGCCACCATAATGGTGTAGAACAAATCACCCCCAAACTTAGTGGCTTTCAGTAACAGGTGTTTATTATGGTGCTCAAACATCTTTAGCCCAGACATTTAAAAACCCAAATGTAACAGCCTGGATATCTCTGATTACAGCAATACAGACTTCCCAGGTTTTTACACCTGTGTTCATGAAGACTAAGTCATACATAAAGATATTTAAGTAGCTACTTCTCCGATAACTTGTTTATATTTAACACTTTGTTCTTAAAAGTTTTCTGCTTCATTTTCTAACGCATATGGTTAATATCTTAATAAGAAAGAGGGAAGTGGAAGGTTTATTTCAACTCAATCTTTGTCTTAGAGTTAGAGCTATCCCAACGAAGCCTTGAGACTTCTAATCGACTTAGTTCTGGAACCGCAGAAATGGTTTTTCCTGTGTGTCAGTGCTGTGTGTTTTGTTGTTGTTCGTTTGTTTCTTTCGGTTTGTTTTTCTCACAGAAGCAAGCACTTTACACTTTTATACTTAAATGCATAGACTCATTTTCTGTTTCTTCTGTTCTCTTTCCCATGATTCTCTGGACACCCTCCCCACAAAATATCAGCACAGAAAGGATGCTCAGAATTATACGCTAGCAGCAATCACACATCGGCACAACGAGCCCGACTTCTCTCTTTCCAGGTTGAGCGTTTGTCTTCACCCACCTTCCTTTTGAAGAGAAAATGTTCTTTCCCTTAATGGAAAATCAGTTGTTTGCTAGTGATTTCAGTTCACTAAATACTTTTAGAGAAGCTTCTCAATATTGGCACTCATGACACTTGAGGCCAGGTAATTCTTTGTTGTAAAGGGGCTGCCTGTGCCCTGGGGAGATGTTTAGCAGCATCTCTGGGCTATAGATCCGTAGATGGACAGGCCCACACCCAGCAGTACCCCACAACGGTGACAAGCAAAAATGTCTCCAGTCATGGACACATCAAATCATCAAAATCACCCCTGATCGAGAATCACTCTTTTACGGTTAACCAACAGTTCATTCAGAGACAAAGCTGGAATATTTCTAAACTTACACTAGAAACTTTACTTGAAGAACAGTTTAAAATTAATCTCACAATAGAAACCTACCTCAATTATATTTTAACATAATTTTTAACTGAAATGTGTATGTATTCATTATACAGTTTTAAAAATTACCTAAAAGGATGGTCCTTCAGAGGGCCTTCTGAAATGAGTGATTATAATTCATGATCGCTAACAAAAGTGTCCACTGAGTGCCAAGCATACTTACTAATCCTCACAATCACACGAAATGACTACTAATAATATAACCATTTTACGTAGGAGAACACTGAGGCACAGAGAGTGTAAGGGACCTAAGGCCACACAGCTAGTGAGATTCAGGCTAGAACTGGAGCTGTCTGCCAGGCACATGTGTCTCTCAAGAAGGAGGCCCCGACACTGCATTCTTTGAGATCATGTGTGATTTCAGAGTTTCAGGTTCTCCTCAAGACTTCTAGCACATATTTATACCAACAGTTGTATCAAAGAGAGGGCTTGAGTAAGGTGCCCGTGGAAAGGAGAAGAGTAATACTCTACTGGCTAGAATCTGCTGCATCCTACCCTGAGCACTAGCTCAGAACACCTGCTCCCACGGGCAAAACAAAGAGATGCCCAAATGAAGTGATCCAAGGAATGCCAAATCTTTTGTAAACTATCATATCTACTCCCACCCTGCCACAAGACCTGAATTTCTTACAATTGTAGTTTTTGGTCTTCAAGAGTCCATCTTTGGAATGGGTGGCGGCAGAGCCCATGCGCCCTGCAGAGGCAGCCCCTCACCTAGAAGGGTTGGGCATGCGCCTCTCCCGGGCTGTGCCACCAGGCTCCTCCTCAACCTGCTGGTGTCCATCTGCATCACATTCCTCAACAAAAGGAGCCCCTTGTGAGCTTGGCTCTGGCGCATGTTGTGGTCACCTGGCCAGGTCATGCTTCTACCAGCCTTTGGGCGCCTTTGCTTCTTAAAGTCTGCCAGCCTGCATGCCCTTCCTCTGGGCGCTCAGCTTCCGTGGTTTCTTGGTCTTCCCCAGCCTCGCACCACAGACCTATCAGCTGGTCAAGGCCAGGGCCATGGTGGCAGGTGGATATCATAGCCATCCAGAGAAGAACTTCCCCACCAGAATACAGGTCAACACTGCTTCCTGTCACTTAAGGTGCAAGCCTAAATTCTTATTATGATGTGAAGTTGAATGTCCTCAGAATGGTGTTTGTGCTCTGGGTGGTTCTGTTACATCTGTTTATCCAGTGTGGGTAGGAGGCCCATAGCCTGGGTGGCACGTAGACACCACACAGCTGTGGTCCTACCAGGCACCAATGTCTGCAACTCTGGTGGTGGCCGGGCTGTTTCTTGAGTCAGTGTGGTGGAGAAACGTGATCTCTGCTCAGTTTCTGCTTTGTCAATGGTGCTGTTTTCTGGAAGGACAGCTGTCTCAGGGAACTTACCCATTTCCTAGATCTCTGGGTGCACTTGGACACTCACGTATGACGTGTTTGGGCTCTTCAGCCTCTGATTTACTACACTTAGAGCCCATATTTTATTTAAAGACCCACTGTCAATAAATCAGGGTCCCAGCATTTTATGTGATTATTTTGTCTTCTTGCCTATGGCCATTTTAAACTTAACAAACAGGATGGAAGCAAGTATAAATTGGTATAAAACTCAAATGGGTTTTTGGGGAGAAAAGAAAATCACCTTGAGAAGATTAAAAAAATTGGGATACCAATTACACTCAAAGAAGTAAGAAAAAAATTGTATTGCAAAATTTACTGAGTGGTAATTTGCAAGATGTAAGACAAAGAGAATTTTATTTGTTAAATGTGACCTTTAGTTTTAGGGTACTTTTTTTTAAACTTAATTCTTCAAAATCACAATGGTTTATCCTTCTTTTCAAATAGGATTGTATGAAGTACAAGCATCCATACCGTTCCCTTTTAGCTACATGTTATTGACCCTAATGCATGGGCTTAGCGATTCAATTCTTACCTCGTGTCAGGCCCTGTTCTGGCCCAGGGACTGAGTTAGACCCAGCGCTTGGCCTGGGGGTTCCTGGCCTCAAAAGCCCAAGTGTCTGAGCCTAACATTTGAGGTCTGGTACCCACTGCTCTTTCCCCCAGCTGGCTCGATTTTAGTCAGTCCTGCACTTTGGCAGCCACACACACCTTCCGGCAGCTTTGCCCTGACCCTTCTTGGCCCGCCCAGCCCAAATCCCTCCATTTCAAGATTGAGCCTGCAGGCAATGTGGACCATTGGAGGCCTCCTGTGCCTTGCCTCTCCTCACCCTGGTCTAAGTAACCACAGGTGTGAGAAACTTCAGTTACAGCCCGCTCCAACCTCGTCACATAACCAGTATCCTGTTTTTTTCTTAAGCAGTAACTTTCTTGTATTTCTTTAAAGTTGTATCACCTAGACACTAGAGTTTAGACTCGCCCATCAAACATCTCTTTTTCTTCTAAGTCTCTTTTTTATTAATTAAGCATTTTTAATTGTGGTTAAATGTACACAATGTAAAACGTTAACCATTTTTAAGTATTCAATTCAGTGGCATTAAGGACATTCATATTGGTGCACAACCATCACCACCTTCCTTTTCTTCACCTTGCAAAACTGAAACTCTGTCCTCATTAAAAACAATAACTTCCCATTCCTCCTTCCTCCAACCCCTGGCAACCACTCTCCTACTTGCTTTCCCTATGAATTTGATTGTACCAGGTACCCCGCATAAGTGGAATCAAGCAGTAGTTACCCTTTTGTGACTATACTACAGCATGTCACCAAGGCTCATACATATGGCATGCGACACAACGGTCTTCTTCTTTAAGACTGAATGATAGTCCCTTGTATAGATCTATCACATATTGTCTATCCATTTATCCACTTCTACCTTTTGGCTATCGTAAATAATGGTGCCATAAACATAAGTGTATTAAGTCTCTTCTCATTTAAATTTCCCCTCTCCAATTCTTCTGTTTCCTTAAAACATTGAACAACTGATTATTTGAACTCTGGAGTTTCCCAAGCCTGGATTTTGCAGATGGCACACTCATGGTGCAGTTCAACATGTTCCTCTGTCCTCGCTATTTCTTGGAAAATGGGCAGCTGGATCTAGAGGCTTTGCTAGTCTCAAGTTCAATATTATCAATGGCGGTGTTGTGGTCTTTCCTCAGGGTGCACACAGTGTCTGGTTTTTGCTTTTGGTTTCAAGGGTATTAGCCATTGATAACATAAGTCCATTATGGATTGCAAAATAGTGATATTTTATTTTGTTTTTGTTGATCAGATAGAAGACTTTTATAAAAAGATGCTTCCCTTCATCTACTATGTAGTTATCCAATGGAATAGTTCACAGAGGAAAAGCAGGAAAAAGACTTGATTCCTTCCTTTTATTTACCCAGTTTTCAAAGCAACTGGTTTTATATTATTTTAAATCTCCTAATTGACACAAAAATTGAAAGTTATTTTATGAGCATCAACAGATATGACTCTTACTTCTTGAAGTCAAAATTATTCTATCTTTGGCCAATGGAAGTATTTTGAACATATCTCAAGTCCTTTTCGCATGATCCTAATAGTAGTCTTTGATAGCTTTCTTGCTTTTTGGTGTGTTAAGATGGTCCAGGCTCTTTCTGACTTTTACTGCCTCTGATGTGGAATCAGATTTTTCTCCAAGAAGCACTGATATAAAATTGTACTTCAAAAGTGTAATCTGGACATTAGGGGTGCTCACTGCTACTGGCTGGTCATTGTTTTTAGGCATTTATCATCTATATCTATCTATCTATCATCTATCTATCTATCTATTTATCTATCTATCTATAATCTATCATCTATCTATCATCTATCAACTATCTGTATATCTATTACTCTGTGAGTTCACAGCCATATTTCCAGTTTAATTCAGAACTACCAGACTTTTTATTTAACTTTTTGATATTACATCTGTTTTTCCTTTCTATCACACTCAAAATCCTGGTTCTGAATGACACAGGCAATTGCAGAATTACAATAATCTGAGATTACTGCTTGTTTTATTTCATATTCAATATAATAATCTCAGATAGTAATAACATCAATTATGATTAGTAAAACTATTTTTAAATTGTATATACTATCCTTCTGTCCACTTCAATTTTTAAATAGTTGTCAGATCATCCCATAGTACAATGTCTTCATTTTCACACTTATATAAACTAACGTTGGTTCTCCTAGTAACTCCGTACTTAATACACATCAACAGTCCTCATGTTGATGTCTATCTGGTCATTTCATTTGCTTGAAGCTTATTCCTTAGGAAGGGCTCATCGGAAGAATATTTTCTGATTTTTTTCTTATTGATAGAAGTATTGTTTTTGCTCTTATCCTTTCACACCTGCCGTTCAGGTGTGTGCTACTCACTGTCAGCTGTCCCCAACCCCTCGTAGTACATCAGTGGTGTTCAAAAATAGTCATCCAATATGGTTATCTTTGTATCTACAGTTTGCTGCATATTTCCAAATTTTCAGATACATCAATCCTGCTAGAGTATTCCCCTAACCACCAGTTCACCACTGGGAGACAGGAATCTACCCGGTCTTCTGAGATCTTCTGAGCCAGGATTCTCAGAAACATGGTGTGCTCTTTTAATATTTTATTTTAAATATTTATTTTTAATTTTAGGAAAAGTGCCTTAAATTATAGTATTTTTTAAAGATTTATTTATTTATTTTAGAGAGGGGGGGAAGAGAGATAGAGCAGGCATGCGAGGTGGGGGACAGAGGGAGAGAATCTTCAAGCAGATTTCCCGATGAGCTCAGAGCCCAACTCAGGACTCAATCTCATGACTCTGAAATCATGGGCTGAGCCGAAATCAATAGTCAGACACTTACCTGACTGAGCCACCCCGGTGCCCCCAAATTATAGCATTTCTTAATTGTTCTGTTTCCTTGCTTTCATTTTCTTCTTTGGAGGCTACTATTTCTGTATATTAGGTCTTTTTTTTTTCGTTTTTCTTTTTTTCAATATTTGTCAGAACCTCTTTATCACTTTTTTCAATTCATTCTAATTTTTTTTAAAGTTTTTCTTTTCCCTTTTCCCTTTCTATTTCTCTTATGGCATTATTTGTTGTGTTTCTTTGCTGCTGTATACCCTCTAGCTTAATTATTTTCTTAGATTATTTTGTTTCTTTTATTTTGAAATCATTGTTAAGTTGTCACCTTTATATGAGCTTTTTTCTATTTATGACTTATGTGTCCTTCATGTTTTACCTACTTTTCTCAATTCCCTTAGTTGCTCCGAAATAGTATATTATAGTTTAAATCTATTTTTGGAAGATATCTTCCCGGAGTGCTTTTATTGTCTGCGGGGGACTTATTTTGCTTCTTATTGTCTTATTTCATTGTCAGTAGCATGTCATTATGCTTCTTATTCTACTTTTTCTTATATTAGCGTTGCGTGGCATTCGCCTGATAATTTTCTGTTGCTTATTTTCCTATGACGTTAGTTTATTTGTACTTTTAGGCAAGGGCCGAGTTCAAGTTGGTTTTTATTTTTCTGTATTTTTAAGGAGCTCCCTCTTCTGTTGCTCTGAAGTGTTGAAAGCAGAGGGCTCCTTCTTTTCTCCTTCTCACTCAAATGCCAGCTATTACTCAGATATCACACAGTCTCCTCGCTGTTGGCCATTTGTCTTCACCCACCTGTATTTTGGGATTCATGAAGATACCCTGCCATCCAGTTATGTGGTAAATTCTTTTCCGTGCCTTTTGTTTGTTTGGTTGCTATCTCTTTGCTTTGTTGCTTTTAGTGTGGGGATTTGGGAAGATCCAGAACTCCTCTGCCACCACTGTTATCCTCTTCGCAGAATCTCACATCATTTAAAAAAATATTAGTTTTCTGGTTCTCTGCAAATATCTTCAGCATAATCCACAGCCTCGTTCTGACATGCATTTTCACTGAGGCTTCTTCTGAGACTTAAATGATGTTTTCGTCTGGCTGTCTCAGTGGTTTCTCTACTCCCCTCCACCCTTCCTCCATGAGGTAATATAATGTCCCTATTGTGCTATCAAAAGTGGCATTTCCATTCTCAGATTGCAACCACTTTTGAATTCAGAGCCACTCCAAAGTCCTAATTGTTCTCAGGCTCTTCTTCTCTTCCCCAGGAACTTCCAACCACCCGATTCTCCTCCCCTTTCTGGAACATCCTCTCAGCTCTAGTTAGCAGCAACTGCTAATATTCACATGTGTGTGACTTCTCTATTCCTGTCTCTTTCTCTTAGCAAGTGCTATTTATCTCACTGATGAAGTCCTATCTTTCCAATATGCTCAAAGCATACCTTCTCAAATTCACATGGCAGACTCTTGCTGACGAATATTCATGAAGTTTAAGAAGCACGAAGTCAATCCAGCTTAACTTTGGCACATTTTAGTACTTTGAATCTGCAGTGGTTTGCACATATTTTTTTATTTCTACGTATTTCTTAGAAACCTTTAGACATCCTTTCCTGTGTTTCATGGCTGAGGTCTGGCTGCCCAACCCCTGCCAATCTTCTCTTAAACATTTAACATTGATGAGAAGGGAGGATTTTATGGGAATATTGGGAAGTCAGCAAAATTCATTAACTATTGGAGGAAAAAAAAATCAGAGTTTAGGTGGTATCTCATAGAAATCCACCCTAGAATTGCTCAGTTTATTTCCTGGGAATCACTAACCTACTTGATTCACACTCTGCTGGTGGAGATTTTATTCTATAGATGTCTTTCTTTATTTAAAGGGACTATCCCATTTGCTTCCTGGAAGGATTGAAGAAGATTGCAGAAAAGAAACATATAAAAAAAGGCATTTAAAAGGGAAACAGGACATCTAAAATCGTTAAAAGAAAAATCTGGTAAATATATTAACCACCTAGATTATTGTCAATAGAATAAAAAATAAATCCTATTTACATTTCTAACAGCCAATTCAAAAAGGAAAAGTGTAATTACATGAACCTAATTAGCCAGGGAAACAAATATAAATTAACTCAAGACAACCATTTTCATGAAACTGTGAAAAGTAAGAAGGGTATGGAAAAGAATGGCAAGTCAGAGGATCTGACTTTTGATCCCCTCTGCATTACTTACCAGCTATTGGATCTTGGGTGATTTACCTCACCTCAACCTCGTCACAAATAAGATAGAAATAACAACCCAAATTTCAGAGGATCCTCATAAAAATCAAAGAGAAAGAACCATACATGTTGTAATTACATGACTAACACAGATGTTTCTCCAGGACTTCCCTCCTTTGCCATTTCCTGACTCTTAAGCCAACCACTTATCCCTAGATGACCACAACGGTGTCTCTCAGATGCTCATGTACAAGTCCCCTCACCCTTCTTGCCAGCAAAGCCACGTGGGAGTGCACAAGGTGGTGGCACCTGCTTCCGCTGACACTTCTTCACCTTGGGTCCTGCCTCGGGGCACTTAGAATCATTGCCACTGCCACTGGTCTCTGTGGGTCCCATGCTACCTATGTCACTTGTACCTAGTATCACAGTTGCCAATGGTCAAGCCCTGGGACCCTGCATTCTGCATACTGCTAGTGAATCAGAGCCTTAACAGATCCAAGCAGCACTGTGGTCTCTAGAATCTTCCATGTCTCCAAACTGAGTGGTGAGGAGAATGTGTCTGTTTCCCTACACTGTGTCCCCTGGGCACTGAAAGTCCCATTTCTTTGGACCTCATGTTTCAGATGAGTAAAAACAATATATTTGGATATTGCTACATGCAGAGAGTGCACCTACCCTGCATTCCCCCGATTTTGTCTAGGGTCTGTGAGGTGGAGTTAGAGGAAGAAAAGCCATGGAACATTTTGCAGCCTTAGAATCCACCCCTCCCTGCCTTACACACATCCCCTGCCAGCATCCTGCTTCGGTGACTGAGGCAGTGTTGTAGGGACAGGTTAGTAGGCCTGACCCTCTACTCACTTAGCATGAGTTTTTTCCCCACGAGACTCCTCTGGGGCTCATGGAAATATACCCTCTGAAGAGTGTCCTTGAACTTTCACAAGGAGGACTCTGACATGCCTGAATCCCAAAGTAGCATTGGCTCCAGCCAGGAGACCCGTTATACCTGTGCATGGAGGTGGAAGGGGGAAGAAGGTGTGGACAAAGGAAAAAACACAGAGAAGGGGCAGGCACTCAGAAACACTTCCCAGAAGGAAAGGGACACTAATTTAAATGTTGAGGAGCAGAAGAACCATGATTGTCTAATAGACAGGGATATGGAGTCTGTTCAGCTGAGGTTCATTTGGAGGTTTTCAATTTTCTTAAATGCCATCACATTTATACAAGCAGATTCAACTACTGGTGCAAATGAACAGGGACATTTAAATCGGATCATTTCTGTTTCAGTCACTGTATTTAGAGGAAGTATAACATAGAGGTTAGAAGTATGGGTTTCGACAAATAATACATTATATGTTAAAAAAAAAAGAAGAAGATAGCAGGAGGGGAAGAATGAAGGAGGGGAAATCGGAGGAGGAGTTGAACCATGAGAGACTATAGACTGTGAGAAACAAACTGAGGGTTCTAGAGGGGAGGGGGTTGGGGGATGGGTTAGCCTGGTGATAGGTATTAAAGAGGGCACGTTCTGCATGGAGCACTGGGTGTTATACGCAAACAATGAATCATGGAACACTACATCAAAAACTAATGATGTAATGTATGGTGATTAACATAACATAATAATAATAAAAAAAGAGAAAAAAGAAGTATGGGTTTTGAATAAATTAGGTGTAGTGTGGGATCTTTCCTCAATCTCTTACCAACTTTATTTTAGTTCATTAACTTCTTTTAACATTCATTTCTATATTGGGAATGGTAAGAGTTTATGTGTCATAGGGTGGTTGTTAGTATTAAAGAAAATGTATATAAAATTCAATGCAGTAATGACAGATAATAAGCATTTGGAATAACTGTCCCAATTTTCCATTTTCCATTGTGTGTATAAAAATGGATCCACATTGGGGAGGACAGTCAGATACACTCTGCTGTTAGAGGAAGCACAGCAAAGAAAGTTACCAGTGCAAGATCTTTTCCCAGCAGAAAGTTTTAATTTTGAGAGAAACTCCAAAAAAAAAAAGTGCATTCTTAATGTGGCCTTTGGACAAGAGCAAATTTCACCTCTCCCTTCAAAATATTTCCACAGAATAGAAACTAAGAAAAGAGTCTACTTCCAGTGTATTGAAGTGCAGACAGCAAGGTGCCCTGAGCATAGCCAGGGTTGGATCACTGTGGACGTGCAACAATTTTACATCTCCTGAAACAACAACCACAGTGCTTGTTGCAGAGTGGCAGGGAGCATGGCTGATGAAGCAGGCTGGGGTGGGGAGGATGCCATGTACCTAAGCTGGGATGACAATGGTGCCCCTTGGAGTTGTGCAGCAAGGCAACCCTGCGTGAGGATATATCAGAATTAGACAGCTCTTTGAATGGACATGGCTTTCTCTAAACATGCCTCATTTACCTCATATACCTCCTATGGCATCATATTACTCACTCACCTGGAGCCCATACTTAGAAATTTGTCCTCCAAAAGGTTCTCAGAAATGAGAACCAGAAAGAAATGAGAATTTCTATGTTCACTTGTAGAAACCTCTCAACTAAGATCTGGTTTCCTATCTGAGGAACTAATTTGTCCCCAGTTGACTGACACAAGGAATTTTATTCTGTGATCCCATTGAGACAAGATGAGAATAAGAGCCACATGATATATACTCAAATAAACAAGAGAAGAGGTAATTATATTATAGAAAGTACCTGGCAGTAATGAGCACCCAACATATGTTAGGCACCTCAGATGCAGAATCTTGACAACAACCCAATGAGGTACATTTGTTTTTTATATTTCCATTCTACAAAAGAAGAAATTATCTGAGAAGCTAGATAATTTGCCTGATGTTACAGCTAGTAAGTGGCAAATTTATGATTTACCCAGGTTCAAAGACAAAAAGTAGCACCAGCTACTATTATGGCTGCTTAATTCAAAAAGTGAAAGAAGAATGTTGAAAATAAAAATGGAATTGGAAGTGAGGATTATATTTGCAGATGGCTGCAAGGCTTGAGCTTACATGGGTAGTTCCTGACATAATTAAAGGTGAGTGGGGCGGATGGAAAAACAGAACCGTCTAACCCTATGGTTAAAATAACACAGCGATTAGGAAGCTGAATTGCATCCATCACTGATTCTAAACTGCAGGGGATAAATTAGAACCCTTGACAATAAGGACATTATAGTGACAAGACCTTCTAAGAGCCTGGTTATAAAGCAGTCAGTTGGGAAACTGTGGTTTCAGGCTGCTGGGGAGAGTTTCCAATGCCATGTTGGGCTAGAGAGAAAGTTGATAGCCAGGGAAGGCTTTGCTTCTAGTTCATGACTACATAGACCCACCCTTGGGAGGCAGCTGGTTTGAAACCTAAGGAAGAGCAGTTACCATGTCAGTTTCTGAGGTGATGGAGCTTTGCCAGCTCAGAAGGATCTCACTCAGGAATGACAGCTAGCTCTTCTTACTTTCAGTTCTGCAACTGGGGTGATTGCCGCTTCATGACTTCAGGCTCCCCATCTTCTCGTTCACCACATCACTGGAAGTTTCATGAATGCTCTTGGGTCCCACAATGCCTCACACACCACCTGCTTCAGTATATCACACTGCAGGAGCATCTTTCTCCATCTTATTAACACCCCTTTCCTCCACCTCACCAACTCCTACTTAGCTTTGGGGCTCTGGGAACCCTTTTATCCACACTCCAAATTGGAATAGAGCCCCTCACACACACTCCTCCAAAGCAACTTGCCCCCCCGCATTGTATTCTTTGCATTACATTGTAGTGAATTTTATAGATCCCAAACTCTTTTTCCATAATCACAAAATACACAAAGCTCTGAAAACCAATTTTTTTTTTAATGTTAAGTTTGGTGCAAACATTACCCATTTGGTGAGAACAATCATATTTTTTGCTGTAGAAAAACTGATGTGTGTGGCTTTGAAGTGCTATCTCAGACACTTTGGGGAGTGTTAAAAAATATACAATATAGGTACCAGATTATCTCTCTAAAGCTGAAAAAAATGCTTTGTTCTGAAATCTACCATGCCACAAGAATGTTCACAAAGGGATTATGGATCTGCCCTGCACTCTTGTGTGCTGAGTTATGTTGTATTGTTTTATAGTTCCCTAGACTCTAATGTCCTTGAGGACAGGAACTGTGCCTCATTTATCATTTGATCTCCTTTGCTTAGTATAATGTCTGTATACAATCAGTGTGCTTAATAAATGAATGAGCAAGTAAATAGAAGAATGAATGAATGAATGAATGAATGAAGAGTGAATGAAGACACGGTGGACTGAAGACTGAGGAGCTACAGCCAATCCCCAGGTTGGTTAGATATCCCTAGACTTCCCAAGACAGAGAGTTTCAAGTGAATTCAGAAGACTAGAAATACCAGAAGAAACTTTAAAATGCTTTTGGTACTTGAAACACATCAGGTTTCACTCATGCATGCATCCATTGATTCATTTACTCAACATTTATTAAATGACTATTCTGTGCCATATAATAACCTAGGCCATAGAGATATTTGAACAATTACAACACACAGTAGAAACAAAAAGCAGAGAAATTCAAAAAGAAATAAAAGACTTTGGCACAGAGCAAAGGTTCAATTCAAATTAGGTCATTTATTCTCCCTATATATGAAATACAAAATCTATTCTGAATTCTTAGTCTGAAAAAAAAGGTGTGTTAGCAAGTTACTGTTCATTTTGTAGCATTTCACTCAGGCATAACAAAATCTCTTGGAACCCCTTTTTATAGGTACTGAATAGTTCTTTGTCTTTCTAGAATGTTATCTCACAATGAGTTTTTGCTTCAAAACATAAAAAAAAAAAATCAGATAACCTGTTACTGGTTAGAGTTTGGTCAGAAAACCAGAAATGACTCGAGGCATTAAGAAGTGGAAGGAGTTTAACCTAGCATGTGAGAAGCTTGCACACCTCTGGGAAGATTGGAGAAGGGAAGAATGGAAGGACACTTTCTAGATACACAGAAGTGCTGGGAGAGCAGGGGGCTTCTACCAGGGTCCCCATTTTCTCTACCACCAAGGTAGGTGATTCTTAGGAAGACACCCAGAGACACTGAAAGCCAATGATTGCACCTACCGATCTCACCAAGGTGATTCTCAGAGGGCTTCTGAAAATCATCTGCAAACCCCTCCTGCATCTGCCTACAGCAGCCATAATAAACTAATGCCTTCTCCTCTTCCACTTCTGCATCTCCTGCAAGCACCTCTCATTGGTGAAATTTATCCAAAAGGGGTCTGGGAAATGTAGTTTCTAGACTTTAAGCCCCTACAGCACATGGGACAGCTGACAAGGAGGAGGGTAGCACTAGGTATTAACAAAAAACATCTACTGTGGTAAACTTTTCTCATAAGTGTTTGCTAAATATTTCATCTCAATTCCTCTCTAGATCTCCAGGAATTAAAAACAAGAGGAAGAGCAGAGGAAATGATGTACTTTACTGAGGGGAGTTATTTTGTTCTCTGACTTTTTAAAAAAACATGACTTAAAACAAAGTGACAAGATGAGGGGTGCCTGGTGGTTCAGTCGGTTAAATGTCCACTCTTGATTTTGGCTCAGGTATTGATCTCAGGGTTGTGAGATGGAACCCCACATTAGGGGCTTAAGCCCCTGCTTAAGATTCTCCTTCTGCCCATCCCCCCTAAAAAAAGTGACAATATGAAAACAATTATAGCTAAATGATCTCAAACACACTGCTTGGTAAAATGGCTTTGTGGAGCTCAAGTGGATTGGGTCCCAAATACAGACTTACTTATATGGAGGAAATGGCAGGCTTATGTACAGAACCCAAAGAGGACGGAGTCTCTTTGTCCATTTCTTGTATTTGGATATATATCTGTGTCTCCTAAGTCTTTTTCAACTTCTGATGCAGTTTTAGAGAACTGTGGGATAAAACATAGTCCTGGGGGCAGTGAGAGATTATAATTTAAAAATGAAATATTCCTCAGTTGCTTTAGAAACATTCTCCTCTTATGGAACTGCAGAAACTTATAAAACTGGTTATTAAAATTATAATGAAAGGGCACTGTTTTCCTGGTCTCAGCTGAGCAAAACACAGAAGTAAATATTTATTAAAATGGCTAAACATGTATTTGATCCTGAGCAGTGGCTTTAGTATCAAAGTTGGACAGGAAAGGGTAGAATTTCCTTTCAGACTCTGTGCAGATTGACTAATCTCTGCTAATGCAAACCATCACAAAACACCAACCTAAACCAGAAGCATGCCTGATCAAGATATGAGTATTTAGATGCTTGAAGTCATGAGGAATAAGCAATTTTCTGCCAGTGTATTTATAATAAATGTGCATTTTAATCAACTCTACTTTTACAATTTTCATCCTCTTAAAAGGAAAAGCAACCTGTAAACCAAGTCCCATAGATTTTCCAAATTATCCAGGGTATATTCAGCAAATTAAAATTAATATTAAGTGTAAGCACATTGAAAGATGACATTACTCAGCAAGCCTCCAAAGGGCTCCAGATTCTTTGAAGTGATCCATTTCTCTCCAAGATTCATGAGTTGCCTGTCAACAAATTTAATTGGATATTTATTGAAATTAATGGCAGCTGCAGCTGATTGAATAGGCTTTACTTTAAGTTTTGCTTTTATTTTTTATGGCTGTTTTCCCTCATCCTGCCTTTCATGTGGCATGCTGATGAAGCTATGATAAAATAAGTGGAGGGAAAACTTGGCCACGGAATCAAGAAACGACTCTCCTCACCATCCCTCACAAAATGGGAAAAATATTGCCAATGATAAATGGCCTCCTATCCCCAACTCATCACTGTTCAGGCTTTTTAAGAGCCCATTTTCATGAGGAGCTACTGTCCAGCCTTGGGGGTTAAGAGCAGAAGCTCCATAGGCACAGACCGTGTTCAAATTCTTATTTTCCACGTATTTGTTCCTTTGTCCCAGGCTTGTTCCCCAACAATTCTCTTTGCCTCAATTTCCCCATGTGTACAGTGGAACTGATAATGGTACCCAGAGTAAATCGCCTGGCTCAGGACCTGGAACTTGATAATAGCTCAGTAAAAATTAGTTACTATTATTTTGTTCTCTACTGGTTCTCTACTCTCTTTTTAAAATAAAATTATATGGCTATATTGTATTCCTCTTGAGATTAACAAACAACTATACTTTTAAAACTACAATGAAAACATCAGACTCTGCTTTAATGTGACAAATGAAAGCCTGAAGAAGTATAAGTAGTTCCTGCTATAAGAAAAGGGAAGAATTTTTTTCCATTCTGTTTCTTCTTCCTTCTGCTCATTCCCACCACTCCTGTTGTGCCATATTGTATAGACTTCTTTCTGGGATTTTGAAGATCCTGCAAATACTTGAGTAGAAGGGGTCATGTAGCGGTGGGGTGGTGGTGACATAAAGGACAGCTTTCTACAATGGATTTTATTGGAATTGTGGTTCACCTCACAGTTTTCCAATCTCTCCTGCACATTTTCATTCCTTTCTTTCTTTCTTTCTTTTTTTATTCAGTAAACACCACTATGTACGAGGCATGGAGGTTGGTGCTAGACTTTCTAAAATTATTAAGTTAGGAAGCCAGTCCTTAGGAATCTGTTCCTTGGTGAAGGAAACAATATTTAAAAAACCTAATGATTCTAGGAGCACAGAGCAGAGTGGTTATGTGTCCAGACTCTGGAGCCAAACTCTCTTGATTTGAATCCTGGCTTTTGTGACTACAACTTAAGTCAAGTTCCTTTACCTCTTTGTGTCTCATCTGTGAAATGGTGTTGTAATAGTACCTGTTATTTTGAGGATTGAATGGATCTCTATATATAAACTCTTGGAATAGTGCCTAGCTTATTGTCAACATTAAATTAATGTGTGCCTTTTATTACTATGATGACTCTAAAGTTTATATTGGGAAATTGCAGAATGAAGAAGCAAATATGCAAGGTAAATGATACCTCTGTTTTGGGGACACACTGAGGTGCTTTGTGGATGCCTAACTGGAAGTTTTTATTAGACAGTGAAGTTGTTCCCACAGATCTGGCGCTCCAGCGAGTGTTGTTGGCTAGAGATAAAGATTTGGGCATAAATCTGTGAATGGAGGGTGAAGTCCTGGTCATGAATGAAGCCACTCAGGGAAGTGTAGGGTGTGAAAGGATAGAAGATTTAGCACACAAATATTTAAAGGATGTTCAGACTTACAGGAGCTCATGAAGGGGGAGACGTGGCTAAAGAGGCAAAGGATGGGCAGGAGCCGGTGAGGGAGGTGTGCACATGTGTCGAGGGACCCAGCTCACTTACTGCATTTGCTCCTTTGCATTTACCTTTCTCTTAATCATCTCTGGCCCTGATATTTGATTAGCTTCACAGAAAATAACCAAGGGCTAGATAAACTTGCCTGGAGAGAGGTTGAAAGGGAAAGGGGAAGTGCAGCAATGACCTAGAGGCTGCTTCCATGACCCCCTTCGCTCCTCACACACCACACCCTTCATAATACCTTCTGCATGCAGTTTTTTTCTTTTACAGTTTGGACAGTTTGGCTTCAAATATTGGGTCTTTCAGACCCCATGTCAAACATTATACATATGATATGCTCCCAAACTTGGCTTAGAGATATGGTCATTAGACACGTGGGAAAGCTCTTATCTCTTAATTTTATTCAGCATTCAACTCGAGTAACCTCCATTTGCCAGGACTTGGGAAATTGGTGGTGAATAGAAGTCTAGAGGAGAAGATGGATTGTTAAGTAATTGTAAATATTAAATTATAATGGGAAAAAGGACAAGGCCCCTTGGGATGAGACAAAGGAGAGAAGAAGTCCTGAGCTAGTCTAAACCATCCAGAAGAGACTCCTAGATAGAAGTGATTTTTGCAATAAGAGTTACAAAATAAATGCATTTTTTTTTCAGGTAAAGAGTTCGAGCAATGGGAAGAGTGTTCCTGGCAGAAGGAACAAGGTATGCAAAGGCCTGGATGCAAGGGAGAGTGAGACAAAATCTTGAGGAACTGAAGTTAATTCTGTAGGGTTGGAGCATTTTGCAGACTGAGGAAAAACTCTACAAAGGAAACTGAAGTGGTTAGCACAGGCTGGATCATCTAAGCCTAGGTGCTTGAGTTTATAGGAGTTGGTGATTAATTGAAGGGAGGAAATCAAGAATGACTCCAAGGACTTTGTACTGAATAGCTTGGTGGCCCATGAGACTATGCTTTGAGATAAAGAATAGAAAAGGTGATATTTCAGATGAATGGAGAGGGAAAGATGATCATTTCAGTTCTGGCTACGCTAATTTAAGAGTCCTGACTGTCAGGGTGCCTGGCTGGCTCAGTCGTTAAGCATCTGCCTTTGGCTCAAGTCATGATCCCACAGTTGTGGGATCGAGCCCCACATCGGGCTCCCTGCTCAGTTAGGAAGCCTGCTTCTCCCTCTCCCATTCCCCCTGCTTGTGTTCCCTCTCTTGCTGTCTCTGTCAAATAAATAAATAAAATTTATTAAAAAAAAAGAGTCCTGACTGTATCTACAGAATTGAGAGTCATCTGTCTATAGATGAATGGAAGCGACGGGAGTGGTTGAGATCTTATAGGCATATGTGTAGAATGAGAACCAAAGGAGCCCCAGACAATACCCCCCTCCCCGAACACCATTTGAGGGAGGAGTCAATAGGAAAATCCAGAGAAGAGTAAAGAATATGTTGGTGGGAGAAACGAACACGTGGAGAAGAGCTATCATGGTGAAGTAAGAGATAAAATCATCTACTGAGAATGTGGGTGAAGGGTCATCACCCCAACCCCCCAGGGCTCTAGCATCATATGGTTTTGCCCAGCTTACTAAGAGTGAGTGTGGCATAAATTATAATCTGTGCTGGAAGACTCAAGACTTTAAGGGTCTTCATATTCCAGCCAGAAGAGGAGAGCCTCCAGGTAGCAGACATCCAGTCTTCTCCTGATGGTTCTGCTCAAGTGGAAGTAGAAGTGTTCATATGGACCCATTCTGGGAAAAAGAATGTGTACTTTCTAGTCTGAGAATTATGGCAGCAACAAGCCAGCAGGATGTTTTTAAGATCATCAAATCTTTAACATTTTAGCAAAGGACAGTATTTCTGGATGATGAAGTTAAGTCTCTCAAGGTTGTTCTACTCAGATATGGTTCACAATACAAGAAACAAAAGTTGCTTTTTACTCTGGAAGGTGTTTCCATCACTGAGTCACTTAAAGTAGTTTGTAATTCTTTTGCCCAATATGCAACTAACACAAAGCACTATTAAAGTAGACATATAAAATAACATGTGACAATACAATATTAAAATGAGGACTCCCTGAAACAAACTTGTGCTGTCTTTGATCTCAACTCAAAAGCCTGGGAAGGACCTGAATTTTATTTTATTTTTTCTAATCAATGCCGAATGTATTCTGGCATCTTTGGACAGAGATATTTTTATGAATTTTCTCTTGTCCCCAAAAACTTGGGGACTAGAACCTCCAACAATAATAAAATAATATATAAACAAGTTAAATATAGTAAATTTATGATCTATAATAGAAACATGTCTATCTTATTCTATAGTTAAGTTATACTTATTCCATAAAATAGTTAAGTCATCCATAGTTTGCTGATTTATTCAACAAATATTTGTTGATTGCAAACCATGTCCTTGTTTGGACTGTTAGCTAACCCCCCGCATCCCCCACCCCCATGCCACTCTGTGCATTTCATTGCAATTAGAATAACAAAATTCCTTACCCTGACCCATGGAACCTCACCTAATCTGCCCCATCTTTTTTTTTTTTATAATTTTTTTATTATGGTATGTTAGTCACCATACAATAAATCATTAGTTTTTGATGTAGTGTTCCATGATTCATTGTTTGTGTATAACACCCAGTGCTCCATGCAATACGTGCCTTCCTTAATACCCATCACTGGGCTCACCCATCCCCCCACCCTCTTCCCCTCTAGTGTGGAAGTTCCTCAAAAAGTTAAAAATAGAGCAATTGCACTACTGGATATTTACCCCAAAGACACAGATGTAGTGAAAAGAAGGGCCACATGCACCCCAATGTTCATAGCAGCAATGTCCACAATAGCCAAACTGTGGAAGGAACCAAGATGCCCTTCAACAGACGAATGGATAAAGAAGATGTGGTTTATTTTTATTATCTGCCCTATCTTATTTTTTGAACCTTCTCCTGTGTCTCCCTCCACAATACTTACAACATTGTAGCCACATTGGCTTTCTATTTTGCTGTCAGCCACACAAACTTACTCTGGTTTTACAGTATAGTCACTTTCTGTTCTGCTGGTCCGTAATTTTTCCCCCTACTTCTTCTCATGGCTGACTCTTCCATAATTCAGGACTCAGCTCAAATTTCACAGCCTCCGAGATGCCTGATTCTAAGAACCCAACCTAAATAAACATCCCTGCCCAGGCACTCCGTCATAGTTACCTGCTTTATTTTGCTAGATTCTTATCACTGCCTGAAATCATCTTGTGTACTTGATTACTAATTCTTTCTCTATTCAAAAAGAATGGCAGCAAGCTGAGAGTGGGAATTTCACTGTCTTGTTCAAGGCCATATCCCCAGTGCCTGGAATGGTCCTAGGTTAGAGTAAGCATTTGATAAAAATTTGTTGAAGGAACGCACGAAAAGTGGTTATAAAGAAAATGTAAAACAATGGAACCTAGATAAAAAACAATAATAAGTAGACAGGATTTAATATTATACATACACAGTGAATACAGTACTACATATCAGTAGTTCATGCTTTAAAAATCTGAGTGTGTATCTGAGCATATGTAAATGTATATATATACAAAAGATGCCAAAATTTTAATAAAATTAAAATTGTATTTAAAGAACGTTTTTGAAGAAGTTGTATGAAGGCTCACACTCAAGCATGCAAAAAAAAAAAAAAGAGCTTGTTTAACAAATAAGAAAGGCACATTACAGTTACATGGGCAGCTCTGGGGCAGTTTTCCTGGAAACAATTTTCACCATCAAATAACTAAAGAAACACATGCAGGTTATTCACGACTCCTTGTAGAAATGCACTAGAAGGTAATTCCCATTGTTTTCCACCTCGGCGAGATGGGGAATAACTGTTATAGGAAGGCACCTCCCTCAAAATACCTTGCACTGATGGGATAGGGTAGTAGTGGATATAGAACATGTTTATAGAAGAAAGTTTGGGAAAACAAAGGCATCAAGAAAGAATGGCTTGGGCAAGAACAGATGTCAGGGATTTCTACCTATGAATGTGTAAGAAGACATGATTTGTGGGAGATTAAATAGGAAGATTTATACTTGGTCTAAACTGAAGACATAAGCTGCACCTCTGAAGCTATGTTAGGAGTCTCTTTTCCCCAGAAGACTCTTGTAGTCGTGCTTCTGAGTTGGTTCCTGAAGGATCTCCACCTCCTGGTATTCCCAGCTTTGCGTAATCTCCTCCCACCAGCACTGGTGTCTGTGACCAACAGAATAGGACAGAAGTCATGGTGTATATCACTTCTGAAATGAGATCATAAAAGACACGGTGGCTTCCACCCAGTCTCTCTCTCTCCCAGATCACTTGCCCTATGAAAGGAATGTGCCACCTCATGAGCAGTCCTCTGGAATGGCCCACAGAGTGGAGAACTGAGCTCTCCAGTCATTAGTCAACAAGGAACTGAAGGCTCCTGCCAAGAGCCATGCAAGTGAGCATGGAAGAAGAACCTTTAACCCTAGTCAAGCCTTCAGATGCCTGTAGCCAAAGTGAACATCTTGACTGTAAACTCGTGAGAGACCCTAAGCTGGAACACTAGCTAAGCTGCTCCCAGATTCTGTGTGAAATAATAAATACTGGTCATTTGAAGCTACTGAGTCTTAGGATATTTTGTGATGCAACAATAGATATGTAATACAGCTCCTGACATGTCCTCCTCCACACTGATCCTTTCCTCTGCTCCCCTCCACATGAGTTGTCCAAAAGTACAGCCTCTTCCTGCCTGCAACTCCCTTTCCCTGAGATAGTAACCAGTTTATCTGGAGTGCAAGCTGATCAGGGGCACATCAGCAGTTCTCGTAATCAACCGCCAGAGTGGAGGGCTCTCCATTTTGGAGATCAGTGGCCCCAGTGTTCTGTGGTTGGAGTGTAAGCTTCAACAAAGCTAGGCCTCTTGCTCTTGTCTACTTCTTCTACTCCTGCAGCCAGAGTTCCCTCCTTAGCTCATCCAAGTTTTCCAATATTGCCTCAACCTACACATTCAAGACATTCATTCAAGCATAAATGATTGCTCACTTACTTTTATTGTCCAATTTTTGAAATTATAAGTGCATCGAGTCAACTGAGAAATTTATGGTAAATGGTGATGCTTGGGTCTTTCCTCATCCTAATCTCTGTGCCTGAGACCCAGCAATCTGGATTCTCAGGATGTTCTTTAGGTAGCTCTGATACAGGTGATCTATGGAGCTCACACAAAGACACCATTGTAGTTATTCCCTTCTTCTGTCTTGTTTATCCCATGCAGCCCTATGCTTCCTAATGGGAGAGACTATTTTTTATATTTTGTATGTGCTTAAGGCAGCAGGGCACTGCTGGGCTTTCAGTGAACTTTCAATAGAGTGACTTGCAAAGGGAATCATCATTCAAATGGATATTGACCGCAGGCTTATTTACATTCTGCCAAGTGTCCAGGGGTTCTAACAGGATCGGATGGCGCAGTTCCTGCTTTTAAGGAACTTGCAGCAAGAGCAAGGAAACAAGAGAAAGACACAGCAGACAAGAGCGAAACTCCAGAGAGAATCAGATGGCCTGCTGTGTTATAGGGTACAGGCTACTCCTATTTTTGGAGGCATTAAAAAGACTAATGAAGTCAGAAAAGCTTCAAGCAGAAGCAACATCATGGCAACATTGAACGGGGAGACAAGAAGCTTGGATGTAGTCCCATTTGTTTTAGCAGCCAAGTGCCTGGGAGCTAGCTAGCACTTCATTTCTCTGGGCTTTGGCTTCCTCTTGTATAAAATCTCAGTGTTGTCCTAGAATCATGGTTTTCAAACTGTCCTGCAGGATCCTGTAGGGTAACAGGGAAAGGAAGACACAAGATCATGTATGACTATGAGTCTTGCATCCCTGGTTTTATCTTTCCAATATATTGGAGTTTCCATAAAAGACTCAGTGTGACAAAAAGGTTTGTTGCCAAAACAATAATTGCAACAAGGTTTGAAAATGTCACATGCCATCCTGTTATGCCCTGAAGATGGGCAAGTGCATCTTCTTCAACATTTCTGTTTCTCACTCCTTTTTCTACCACAGGCAATGAGTCTCTTGACTTTAAGCGTGCTGCTGCCTCCTAAAGCCTCTTCTAAGGAGGGTTGGCACATAGAGGTGGTCTTAACCAGCTGGGATCAACCCTCCAGTTATCTAATCATTTTATATAACATTCTTTCCAACTGGATGTAAGTTGTCACCTGCTGTACCTAAAACTACAATATAGAACTGTAGTGTCCCTTTGGACAGCCACTTGCCATGTAATAGCTATTTACATTTAAATTAATTAGAACTAAATAAAAATAGAGATTCATTTTCTCAGCTGTCCTCCCCCCATTTTAAGTGCTCAAGAGCCCCATGTGATGGTGGGTACCTGATTGAACAATATGGTCCTAGAACACTGTTATCATCGCAGATAGCTTTGTGGGCCAATGCTTAAACTAGAAATAAACCAAGTAAAAGGCACAGTTACCTTCTGGCTGAGTCCCAAGTCAGTTCTGTTTTCCAGACAAAATTGTGCCTATCCCTCAAGAAAATCAATAGAGGATGGGACAATCTCCAGGGCTGCTAGCATTATGTATTTCTTTAGTCAGCTAGAAAGACCAAGATGTTTAAAGCTGTTCGGGGTAAGAAGCCAAAAAGCCAAGCTGAAAGCAATTGAGAAGCAGGGCTTAACAGAAAAAAAAAAAAAAAAAAAAAGTAGAGTTCAAGATATGCCATGGAGATTTGGCCTTACAAATACCTCTGGCTCTCAAGTGGGAATTTGGAGGGCTACATCCCAAGTGCAGGATAAAGCAGCAGTCAAATGAGCCTTACAAAGTCTATAACCCGAACTCAAACCAGTCCAATACCTGATTGCAATGATCTACTTTGCCCTAATCTAGCTGCCTGTAAGAAGGGGGTGGGACCTATCTCTGGAAGAGGACATCGTCTGAAGTCTTTACACATTCAAGTTTAGGGGTCATCTGATTTATACCCATCATATTGCCTGCTTTTTGGTTTAGCATTAGGATTCTTGATGTTAAGAATCCTAATGATATAAAGTATTTGGGATACTGGACGTGTAGTAACCACTGAAAATTTTAGATTACTTCATTACATACTCAGTTAAGCACCCGACTTTTGGTTCTGGCTTAGGTCCTGATCTCGGGATCGAGCCCTGTGTAGGGCTCCATGCCCAGTGTGGAGTCTGCTTGAGGATTCTCTCTCTCTCTTCCTTTCCCTGCTCATGCTCTCTCTCTCTCTAAAATAAATAAATAAAGTCTTTAAAAAATAATAATCATTTGGATTTGTCTCTTAAAGTTGGAGTATCATTCTATGGTTTGTTGATAGCTGCATTCATGAATGAATATTTGGAGACGTGGGGCTTTGAAGGGCTGACTCAGTGGAGAAGATAACTCCAAAAATGAAGGGTAAGCATCACTGAGATGGAAATGGAGCCATTGGAAATCTATATTTGGCTACCACAGCTCCAATTGGCACATTAATTTTCAGAGCTAACCTTATTGAATGAATCTGTCTTATAGTAGGCAACATCTTTCCAATGCATCTTTCAATGCACTTAGCAACATCTTTGAAAGGAAAACTTCTCTGGACCAGAGCATCATTAACATGGGCTTACCTACTGATGCTTTCTGGGCCATTCTTATTCATTAACTTCACTTGTTCTGCCTGTTACCCCTATGTTGCTTCTGTTCTTGACCCAAGCACTGATCAGTTTCTACTGGTTCCCATTAAGCCTGTATTCATGCCAGCTGACCCCCTATGCTCTCTCCCTGTGAATCATGGATCACATTTGAAGCTTTCCCACCAATTTCCTATTTGAATCCTGCCAAGTTATATACAAGTTATATATCATTTGGGGCACAATGGAAGGAAAAATCAGCTGCCTATTGAAGGAAGTGATAATTTAATTTCTTTTATGTACAGAGTACTTCTGATTCTACTTCAAATTCCAACTGTCCTGGAAATCTCAAAAAGGAATCTTTTTTTTTTTTTTTCAAATTCTCTTCTTTTTCTCTTGGAGCCAAAATCCCTATATCAAGAATTTTTAGTTATTATAGAACTAGACAATCTTAGATCTGTCCTTATATGGCATATAAATAAATAGAGGACATAGGAAAAGATTGCTTTCACACCAGAAATAGCTTATTTGATGTTTAGTTTCTCCAAAATACGTGGACTGTCACGTTAGCTTGAACAGATACTAGTTGTCTGTGGAAGGACAATTTTCCATGGATCTTTTGTGTTTCCTCATGTCTTAAAAGTAAGGCCCTCCCTACCCTCTTATTCTGGGCTGTATTTTCAAGGATGTTTATAAACTGTCTCAGAGGATTAAAATAATATCTCCCTCTAGAATGCAGATTTGCCTATAGTTTGGCATGATAGAGATAGTGTCTCCCTCTGGAACAAAGAACAGGTATGCTTACCGCCTATTATAAAAAATCCGGTTCTATAAACTCAAGTCTCCTCTGCTGCAATGCAGCCCACAGCACATACAGACATCATGCAGTCCTCTTTGTGCCACCCTGTGGAAATTGGTGCTTGAGGAACCAACACAAAAATACTCACAGTCTGGCTACTGCTGTTGAATAAAGTGTCCTTTGTCTCTGATCTAGGAGTCTCATGATTCTACCATCATTCATGAACCTGGAGCAGGCTAACTTAACAGCTTATAAATAGTGCAAGAGCAAAAGTCTACAAAAGGACTCCATTATCCTACATAAACTAAAATTAAATGGACCCTATTAGGTATACGGCATCCATTTGAGACTTATTAATGCTAAACGGAGTAAAGAAAGAGATAGCTCGTTAGGTTGGGCTACATGCTCTGATCCAGCTTTAGTCTAGATTGGGGGATGGCAAACTACAGCCCATGGGCCAAATGCAGACTGTGGTCTGTTTCTCTGTTGCTGAGATAAAAGAGTTTTTATATCTTTAGAGGCTTGTAAAACACAAACAAACAAATAATATGCAATAGTGACCATCTATGGTTTGCAAAATTTAAAATATTTGCAACCCGGACCTTTACAAAAGAGAAAGATGTTTGCCAATCCCTGTTCTAGATACCTGCAGTCTTTCCTTGGAGATCATAGAATTAAAAATAAATATATCCCTCTTCTGTAATTTCCAGAAACTGCCTCTTGTAACTGTAGCATGTCTCTGAGTAAATGTGAGCTCATTTCCACCCCTGTCAAGAGCCATGCTCAGGAGTCAATGTGTAACGGTTCACAAGACCAGAGAGGTAACAGAGAAGGGAGCCATGAGACAGCACTCAGGGTCTAGTACTTCCAAAGAGGAGGACAAAGACCATCCCCCAACTTTGTGGGTGTGCCTGAGCAGACAGGGCATTCCCCCTGAGTGAAACTGGCTGGAGCAGGTTCCTGGTCTAGAACCTCAATCAGCGAATGGCAGAAGAAAAAAGCATTACTAACATATTAAGACAGCTGATATTTTGACTCATGCCATCCATGGTGCCCCCAACAGGCCAGAATATTAGATATAGGCAAGGGTAAATTTTATTCCCATTGTGATTATGATCCTGCTTCAAATATACCTCCACCTCAGAAATGAACCTCAACAAGTATGTAGCAGTGTTAGCTGAAAGGAAGCATGTCTATTTAATAAACAAATGGGATCTCTTACAGGATTTCTTTTATGGTTCTGCAGGAGTCCCCATGGTCCTTGGCAAATGTCCAGAGACAGTTGATAAACTCTATCCGGTGCAATTTTTCTTTTAATTTACCCCCAACACCATGTTGTAAATCATATGCAGTGTTCTCTTCTCCTCTCTGAGTTTTCACACTTGCTCTTTCCTACGTGGAATTTCACCAACATCCCAATATCTAGTATTCACCTACTTGTCCTTCATCTCTCAGCCCCAACAGCATTTCCTTGGAGAAGCTCCTCTGACTCTCCCGAATAACTTAGCACTTCCTGTTTCCTGTTTCTGCCATGTGCTGTGCTTTTCCTTCGTAACACTTACCACATTTATAATACCTGTGCAGTATTTCTCCTCCCCACCGAAGCACCAAACTCCATGGCAGCAAGAATCAAGGTATTTGTCCACTGTTGTATCCTCGGTGTGTTACACAGAATTTGGTGCAGAAGAACCCAGTCTGTGTGAAATGAGTAATGGGAACATTCATGTCCCCACTTTATAGATGAGGAGGAAGAGGGGATAGCATGGTTTAGAAAGACTAAAAACTAGCCCAAGGCCAAAAAGTTGTTATGTGACAAACCTGGGCTCAGACTCTGGTTCTGTTTTCTCACGGCTGTTCCTGTTGAATTTAACAGCGGGCTGGTAGGTAAAAGCTACTCTTGTAAGTCTACATGAAGATCCTCTGGCCTCTGAGATCTTAAGACTTTTAAGAGTTGTCTGGCAGTGAGTAAATGCAAGGGTTTTGTTTTGTTTTTTAAAGCAATTGTCCGTTCATGCAGAAGAAATATATCCTTTCACTTAGGAAGGAGAGTTATGTTGGTGTAGTTCAGGATGGGCTCTCTGGCTCTGTCCCATCATCCGTGTTTGGGAGGGACCATGGCTTTGATAAATGCCAGGAAAGAGCCCAGAGTTGATGACTGGATGACACCTCTCCGGATTCATAGGTCCAGAGCACATGGGAGTTTAACAGTCCCATAAGTATTAGGTCCTGTCTCTCCCCTGCTCAGAAATCTCCCAAGTCCATTCATCTCAATGCTCTGCTGCCTCCTTCAGCACACTGCAGATTTTTCCAGGGATGTTTTATGGTTCATTTAAGTTGCCACTCACGTCCACTGGCCAGGGTTGGGGGAAGGGAAAGAAGAATAAAAGAGCAACCTATGAATAGTGTTCCAAATGCCTGCACACTTCTGGCTACAGCAATTGAGCCTACTCTTTTCACTGCCTGAGTTGCTCCCAAATCGTGACAGGTGCTGAAAAATACGTGTTAACTCTTTCATATCACTGGGAGACTAGAAAGTCTAAGGGTCAGGATCCTCACACAGGAAAATGCAAATTGGAACTTTTCTGACTACAGTGCTCCTCTTTGGGGGAGATGATCAAATTTCACATGGACACCTACACATACACTGAGCTATCACAAGGGATTTATACTCTCAGAAATGAGAGTATAAATCTAAATATTACAAGAGTTCTCTCAGAGCCTAGCACACAAACTTCGCCAAAGTAGGGCTTGATAAGATTTTGTTAGACAAATACATGAATAAAACTCATCTATGATGCCATAGGATGAACTTAGCATGTTCTTCTCCAGCACCAGGCCCTAAAATCCCTCAGCTCCAGCCAGGTGCCTCAGCAGTAGCTCAACCAGGTAGCCTTAATAACCATAACTCAAGATCCTTCTGGAAGATCACATATAAAAAATTTGGACTTCAAAGCGATAAAGAAAGCTGCGAGAGGCCATTCCAAACTCAATAATGTTTTTAAGCAGACTGCCTGAAATATAAACATCTGCTTCAGAAATAAACCTTGGTCCTTGAAATATAATCCCATTTTTGTGTATAGAAATGGTGACAGTGCTTCACAGATAAGGACTAAAGTATGTTTATATCTTTTTAGTGAACTCATTCTTTTATCAGATTGTCTACATCTTTCCACATGTGGCAGGAGTGGAACTTGAAAGGAAAATATTAAACCAACATGTAAGGACAACAAATAAGAAATTTAGGGGGAGAGTATAATATTATATAACTGTAATATAAATATTACAGTTAATGTATCAAGTTACTACAGGTGAGTGTTACTTAAACTGATGTCCCATCTTGGGGAGGCGGAGCAAGATGGCGGAGGAGTAGGAGACCTAGATTTCGTCTGGTCTCAGGAATTCAGCTGAATAGGGATCAAACCATTCTGAACACCTACGAACTCAACAGGAGACCGAAGAAGAGAGTAGCAACAACTCTCTGAACAGAAAAGTGACCACTTTCTGGAAGGTAGGACGTGCGGAGAAGTGAATCCGAGGCGATATTCGGGAGGATAGACGGCGGGGGAGGGGCCTCCGTCGGCCGCTTCTGGCAAGTGCTAGAGCCGCGGAGCACAAAATCGGAACTTTTAGAAGTTGGCTCCGTGGAGGGACGTCGCTGCAGTGGCTAAGCGGGGGGTGGAATCCTCCCGGGACAGTGTGGTCTCAGGACCCTCGGGGTCACAGAGAGACCGGGGGTGCCTGAGTGCGCCAGAGCTCCCAGGTATCGGAGCGGGGAAGCCGGCTGCAGAGACGGAGCAGAGTCACGGGCTCTCAGCTCGGGGTTTCCATAGACTGTGACCCGCGGCCCAGTCGGGGCACGGCTCCTCCAGCAGGGACCCAACAAGCGGCAGATCCGGGGAGACTCCCCTTTCTTCCCGGGGAGGAGCGGTGCGGGAACGCACTGCAGGGATCTGCTGG
>NW_027397116.1:5197083-5212522 GCF_003265705.2 Callorhinus ursinus
GATCCAGCAATTGCACTACTGGGTATTTACCACAAAGATACAAATGTAGGGACCCGAAGGGGTACATGTACCCCAATGTTTATAGCAGCAATGTCCACAATAGCCAAACTGTGGAAAGAGCCAAGATGCCCATCGACAGATGAATGGATAAAGAAGATGTGGTATATATACACAATGGAATATTATGCAGCCATCAAAAGGAATGAGATCTTGCCATTTGCAACGACGTGGATGGAACTGGAGGGTGTTATGCTGAGTGAAATAAGTCAATCAGAGAAAGACATGTATCACATGACCTCACTGATATGAGGAATTCTTAATCTCAGGAAACAAACTGAGTGTTACTGGAGTGGTTGGGGGTGGGAGGGATGGGATGGCTGGGTGATAGACATTGGGGAGGGTATGTGCTACGGTGAGCGCTGTGAATTGTGCAAGACTGTTGAATCACGGATCTGTACTTCTGAAACAAATAACGCAACATATTTTAAGAAAAAAGGAAAAGAAGAAGATAACAGGAGAGGAAGAAAAGGGGAGTATGTCAGAGGGGGAGACGAACCAGGAGAGATGATGGACTCTGAAAAACTGAGGGTCCTAGAGGGTAGGGGGGTGGGGGGATGGGTTAGCCTGGTGATGGGTATTGAGGAGGGCACGTTTTGCATGGTGCACTGGGTGTTATGAACAAACAATGAATCATGGAACACTGCATCAAAAACTAATGATGTAATATATGGTGATTAACATAACAATAAAAAAAATTAAAAAAAAAAACTGATGTCCCATCTTAACGTTGACTATCGCAATCTTGGTCACCCCCTTCACCATATCCATGTAATAGATAATATATATAATAAGTTGATGATGATAAAATTATAACAATGGTTAATATTAATAACTAACGTGTGTATATATAGCACCTATGTCTTTTCAAATATTTTTTTCACATGTCATTCTCCCAACCACCTTGGGATGAAGTGTGTGGGCAGCATTTGATAAGAGAACAAAATGAAGCTTAGAGGTGATAGGTGATTTATATAACTAAGGACATCACCAACAGAGTAGTAATCTTATGTGCTGATCTTTATTTCCTTCTAAAACATCAGGCCTCTCCATGACCATGAACACGTCATCAATAGCCACTGCTATGATGAAATTTGTTTTTTTCTCTATCAATATCTCTCCTTGTTAGCATCACCTGTTATCGGTCCATTGTTGTCAAAATAATGCTGCATAACAAACAATCTCAAAGCTCAGGGACTTAAAACAAACAAGCTGTTATTTCCACTCATACATTTTTGGGTCAGCAGGGATTTGAGTATTCTGGGCTAGACATGTTGATCTTGACTCTGATTTGCAGTTGGAATCCAAATCTTCTCCATGTGTCTCTCACGGTCCTTGGGCCATCACTAGCTGTGGCATGTTTTTCATCATGCTGGCATAAGCACAAGAAGACTGAGCAGAAACATGAGAGGCCTCCTAAGGCTTAAGCTCAAAATAGGAACTCTGCTGTGTCTGCTTGTATGCTATTGCCCAAAGCAGGGCCAGTGGCCAAAAACAGCATTGATGGACCTCTCTCTGCTTTTAGTAGAGGAACTACAAGATAATATGGCAAAGGGCATGGATTCCAAGCAAGAGTGCAACCTACCACATTGCAGCAAACAGAATATGAAGATTCATGGAGAGGGCTGTCTTTGCTCAAGGTGGAAGAAACACAAGATCATTAAGCTTCAGGCAATTCTGTTGACTTGAATTGCATAACAGAGTGTATGCAACATTAACATAAGAAATCCATTGCTCTGGAAAAGGACATGTTCGCCAGAAAAAAATAACTCCCTGAGTATCAGCTTTTGCGTAGAGGAACTGACCGTGGTGAGTTAACACTTGCTGGAGTCAATCGGCTCTCAACTCTGCTCATTGTCTCCACTCTGTCCATCTGGACAGTGCAAGGATGTAAAGCTTGTTTCATTTTTTTGCTATAGAGTTAAGGCCATCATTCTGGCAGGAGTCCTAACACCCAGGTCTTGAAATAAATCATCATTCGATGCAACACTCACTGAAGCACAGTTCTATTGGGCAGAACAGCTTCAAGTATAACTCCTGGATTCTTGGCTAAGTGGAAGAGGCAAATTTAATGTTAGAAGAATGGAAGCAACACTTCAATGTTGCTGGGATATCTTGCATGATATCTCCTGGGGTGATATAATGGGGAGTAAGATAGGGAAGGCCTTATGTGACCCACAGTAGTAGCTACACGAACACAAGAAAAGAGTGACCTTAAGCTTACCACTGATCCTCATCTAAACAGTTATATTTTCACACATTCTTAATTATCTATTTGAAAGAAGAAGAAGAAGAGGAGGAGGAGGAGGAGAAGGAAGAGGGGGAAGAGGAGGGGAGGAGGAGGGAAAGCAGAAATGGAAGAATAATTAGGAGAAGAAGGAGGAGAAGAAGAAATCAGTTGTTGCTGTTGTGGTAGTCATTTTTTGCATGTATGTGCATATTCCAAAACCATCTAGCACAGCCCATTCAATGCTTTCTCCTGGTTCACACCCCGGTAGTGGTTTTCTAATGCTGCCATAATAAATTGCTAAAAAAGGGTGGCTTAAAACAATAGAAATTTATTGTCTCACAGTTTTGGAGGGTACAAGTCTAAAAGCAAGATATGTGCAGGGCCATCCTCCCTCTGAAGACTTTAGGGAAGAATCCCTTTTTGCCTTTTTCTAGCTTCTCATAGCTGCTGGCTGCTGATTCCTTGACTTAGGGCTGCATCACTCCATTCTCTGCATACATAGTCACATGGCCTTCTTCCCTGCATGTTTTATCTGTCCAAATCTCCCTCTCCTTTCTTTTGTAAAGATATCTGTCAGTGGATTTAAGACGCACCCTAATCCAGTATGGCCTTATCTTAACTTGATTACATCTGCAAAAGTTTTATTCCCAAATAAGATCACATTCCCAAGTAACCAAGGATTAGGACTTGAACATTTCTTCTTGGGAGAAAATATTTAACCCTGATATACAGGCTGTGATGGAATCCCTTCAATGAGATCAACATGAAATGTACAATGCCATGATTTTTCATGTGATCAACAAGTATTTTATGGGTAATGCAGAAAATGCCCGAGAGAATATCATGGCTCTCTCCCTTACTTATTCAGATCTTTTTTAGAAAGTTAGAAAATCACCTTACACCTGTCAAAAAGGTTAAAATAAAAAAAAAAAACAAGGAATAACAAGTGTTGGAAAGGATGTGGAGGAAAAGGAACTCTTGTTCACTGTTGGTGGGAATGCAAATTGATGCAGACTCTGTGGAAAACATTATGGAGGTTCCTCAAAAAGTTAAAGATAGAATTACCATTTGATCCAGTTACTCGACTGCTGTGACTACCCAAAGAAAATGAAAACACCAATTTGAAAAGATATATGCACCCTTATGTTTATTACAACATTATTTACAATAGCCAAGATATGGAAGCAATCAATATAAATATAGTGGGATATTACTCAGCCATAAAAAAGAATGAAATCTTGCCATTTGCACAACATGGTTGGACCTAAAGGGTATAATACTAAGTGAAATAAGTCAGTCAGAGAAAGACAAATACCATAGTATTTCACTCATATGTGGAATTTAAGAAATAAAACAAATGAACAAACAAAGAAAAAGAGAGACAAACAAAAACCCAGACCCTTAAATCTAGAGAACAGGCTGCTGGTTGCCAGAGGGGAGGTGGGTAGAGGGATGGGCGAAATAAATAAAGGTGATTAAGAGTACACTTATCTTGATGAACACTGAGAAATATATAGAATTGTTGAATCATTACAATCTATAGCTGAAAATTAACACTGTATATTTATTATACTTCAATTTAAAAAATGCTTTAAAAAAAGTCAGGAAATCAGGGAGGTTTTTTTCTACTACCTTAGAAACAGCAACACACCATAACCCCTTATCCCTTTCCTTAATTTTTTATAACATCCATTATCATCAGTTAGATTATATATTATTTCTTAATTTGATGTCTGCCCTCATTAGCTTATAAACTCCAGGAAAACAGGTATTTTGTCTGTTTTGTACATTCCCATGCTCTCAAAGCCTTGCTCATTGCCTAGTACATAGGAGGCACTCAATATGTATTTATTAAGGGAAAGAATGACTTAATGAATGCTAGCAGGCAAGCCTTTTAAAAGTATTTTTTTTTACCAGAATGTGTTCCTATGACTTCTAACTTCTTTATCCCAACTTCTCCCATTAACAGCATGATGGCCAGTGGTAGAAATGAATGGTCTAGTGATTTAAATATAGCTTTACAGGTAGCAAGCTCACTCTATGCTACTTATTTTAAGTCAGAAATAAATCATCCACTTTCTACCCACATTATTTGGATTTGGAAAACTATCACATTTTTTTTGATTACTTAAGAAAAGCAATGAAAGCCATACCTTACATAAGGATCATTAATGGATGCCTAGTAATTTTAGCAAATATTAACCAGTGAAGGAAATAACCAACAGCCAAAGATGAGAATTATGGACAGTATAGTATGATTGGTCAACTCATCAACCAAAAACACAAGTTGTCTCGTCTTCTTCAATAAATGACTTAACCTTGTTAGTGATAATGCTGAAAGGTACTGATAAACTACCAGGGAAGAAAGAGAAGAGATAAGAAGGAAAAAAACAGAGAAGGGTAATAAAAAAGAAAAGAGATCTATAAACAGCAGAAGTGATAGCAGAAAAAAATGACAGAGATTAGAAATAATGAATGAGGTCAATGGAAAATAAAAGATGACTACCAAAGTACCCAGAAAGAATCACTGTCTCAGAGATATTTAGTACAAAGAAGCACATACACACACACAAGCTGGCTTAGATTATGGAAGTCAAGTTCAGGGAATATTTAGGGATTTCACAGGAACTAGAGTCTGACAACCCCTTGCTCTGTAGCTGTCGCTTTCCATGAGTCTATTGGGTCACTTCCTCCCCAAACATCGGCTTGATCCTTCTTGTTCTGAAGGTCCAGTCCCTAGATCCATAGCCTTCCACCTCAAGTGTCCAACCCTGTTGACTCTGTTTCTGAGTATTTGCTCTCAATTTCTGGGACAGAAATCAAATTGGTTCAGTTTGGGTGTTGTATGATTCTTGGCCCATGAACCGTGGCTGAGTTGGGGTTAGGTTGTCCAGCTGTATTGGGTGCCCTTTTTAGGTGATGAATGGAGTGGATCCCTTTGGAAGTTAATGTGTGGTAGCAAAAAATAACATTTCTAGTACAAAATCAAACAGGGACAACACTGGGCCATTAAATCAACCATTCTTTGGGTTGACATTGTTGATGCTCATCCTTAACTCTTTTCTGAAAATGGTGCCCAGCACTAAGAATAAATTTCATGTTCCACAAAACTGTACCACTCTTCAAATTTATCTCCTTTCATAAATTATTTTCTGACTATGTCAGGCCAGAGTGACTTTCTAGCCTACGTGGCATTTTTGTAATCCATAACCACATGATCAACTTACTTGTAATCTGTTTGTTGATGTATCATATTTCCTCAGTTACTTACTGTTTAAAATGTGTATATGTTAGGCTCTCAATAAAAGTTGATTAATGCAGGTGAATATGTCAGTTGAGGCCTTTAATATCTCAATTACTTTTTTAAAAAAAGATTTTATTTATTTATTTGACAGAGAGAGAGAGAGAGAGCACAAGCAGGGGGAGGGGCAGAGGGAAGGGGAGAATCAGTCTCCCCGCTGAGCAGAAAGCCTGATTCAGGGCTCAATCCCAGGACCCCAGGATCATGACCTGGAAGGCAGACGCTTAACTGACTGAGCCACCCAAGCACCCCAATATCTCAATTGCTTTGAAAGGAATTATCCTGCTGGCTGAATGTTCAAACTTAAAATGCAAAGAGTGTTGGAAACATTTTGTGAAGGGAAAATATAAGCTTTACATATTCCGTATTCTTAATAACACCATCATATTCAGAGGGTGCTGAGCAGAAAGCACAGGAACAGTACATGAGAATTGTGTGTGAAGCATTCATGTAATTCATGCCATGCTATCCTTGGGTGAAATCAACAACAGGCAGACACCAAAATCATTGTACTTGTTCCATGTATACAGCAAATTGAATCTAGGTTTAAGTTTTGTTTTTTTTTCTAAATATCCTATTTGGATTTATTTTTGTTTTTCAATTTGAGGATTTTTTTTTTTTTTGCCAAAGAGAAGGGACAAATATAAGAAGTTTCTGCTAACATTAAAATACATAAAAAAAAGAGATCTTTGTGCATGCTGGAAAAATAGCAAGCATTGGAAAATGTTAATGAGCAAGTACAATACATGATGATTTGTGCTGTGTAGATTGGACTTGCAAAGACAGCTGTTTAAATTTGAAATCAAATAAAAATTTGCCAATATTAAACAGCTTTATATTGCATAGAGTTGATTTATGCCTGATCCTCCATGTAAAGCTTAGCATATATTCTCAACTTCAGTTAAATAAAAAGGTAAATATTTACATATAAAGAAATTATGTGGCTATTAAGAAGGCAGGTTTTATTATTTCTAAGTGAATACAAGTTTTTTTAAAAAGCAAATGAAAACATTTCAAAAATAATGACAGTATAAGAAGAAATGACTCATGGAAATTATTTCTAAATTTAGCCTATTGATTGAATATTTTTACAATGCTGATGTGAATTGTGGAACATTTGTAAAAGCTTGTCTGTTGGATGCTAGTGAATCTAGACGTGCATTCACATTTAAGTAAAGGCACTGTCTGCAGAAGCTAGCACAGAAAACTGCAGAGAAACCCCATCTTCAATGACTGAATATGCAATTCTCCATCATTGAAGAAGTTTGCAAATACTATTGCATCTTTCCTGTTACAATAAGATTACAAGTGTCACATGATGCCTGCTTTGTAAGGATCAAAGCCAACCTAAAAAAAAGGCCTAGGGAAACCATGACCCAATGTTAGGTTTTCAGAAGTGTTTGGTGATGATGAAGCATGTGTGGGCTTTGAAGTAACGCCTGTCCAAATCACACTGGCACTGCTTCTCCCTCACACTCCATCAACAGGTAAAACCTACGAGAAGAGAGTGGGTACAAGCTGATGAGAAGGTTGTCATGAAACATGACTTGTCAGTCGCATTCAAATATCTGTTCTCCACAATTAGCACAAGGAACAATAATAATGGTGGAATAAAAGCTTCTCTTAAAGGTTAAAAGAAACAGAATGAGCTCTCAACTTCAGGCTTTAATTCACTAATTGGCTTTGCAGGAAAACAGCCACATTATACTACAAACAGCTTATGATATCCTCTCCTTCATTATGAGAAAGGTAACATGGCTCAAAGAGCAAGGTTATTTTCATGTGAGAGCTATTCGTGGAACATTTTTTGTTTGTTTGTTTTTACCGTTAAGGCATTTGCTATTTTGTTGAATGGATGAGTGAATATATACAACATTAAACAATAGAGGGCAATAAATGCCACAGGATAGAGTACTTTGGGAGTTCCAAAGGAACAGTGTTCACATCCAGCTTGAGGAGTTCAGGAAAGCATTCACGTAGGAAGATCACATTTGATGGCCTGGAAAAATGAACAAGGTATATATTGAGAGTTGGTGGAACAACATTCTGTGTAGAAGAAAGTGTAAACAAAGGCTCTCTGCACTAAAGCCCAGCAGGAAGGAAGGAATCTGATGGGAAGGGGTCTAGGAGCCGTGAGACCAGATCCCCAGAGCCTTGGAGACCCAGCTGAAGAGTTTGTTCCTTACTCTGGAGGCTGTGAGGAGTCTTTAAAGGCATCCAAGCAGGGAGTGACACCATCAAGTTCTGCTTTAAGAAGATTTTATCTGGCAACGGTGGACCAAGATAAGCTGGAGGCAGGAGAAATGAGCTGCAAAAGGATCAATTAGGAGGCAGTTAGCAAGGTCGAGATAAGAGAGAATGAGGACCTCAGCTGTGGGGGGCGGGGAGCACAACGGGAATGGCAGGGGGGGATGAGAGTGAGAACGATTTCACTGTCAGACCTGTCAGATTCACGGAGGAGTGTGTGTGAGGGACAAGCCTGGGGCAAGCAGGAGGTCCATACAAGGTTATTCAGCCTGTGATGAAGGTGGCTTTAACAGAAATAGGGAAGGATGTGTGTGTTGGAAGACTAATTTAATTTGAAAACCTGGCCTTTGAAGAGTCAGAGACAGAGATATCTAATGGAGAAAACATCCCTCAAGCTCAGCAGAGGTGAATGCTGAAGACAGAGCAACCCTGAATCTTGTCTTCTTTTGAAAGTCAAGTTCCAGAAGATTTTTCTGACTTGAGTGCTCAATCAGCATTATTTTCCACACCATCTATATTTGTACCCACAGGTAGATTGCCTGCGGTCTGGATGACGAGCCAACACCATCATGAAAAATGTTAGTATGCTCTCTTCACCCAGAAAGGGAAGTGTAGAGTGACTTTTAGAAAGTTCTCCACAAAAAAGTTTTATGTTTCTTTTTTTTTTATGTTATGTTAATCACCATACATTACATCGTTAATTTTTGATGTAGTGTTCCATGATTCATTGTTTGCATATAACACCCAGTGCCCCATGCAGAACGTGCCCTCTTTAATACCCATCACCAGGCTAACCCATCCCCCCACCCCCCTCCCCTCTAGAACCCTCAGTTTGTCTCTCAGAGTCCATAGTCTCTCATGGTTTGTCTCCCCCTCTGATTCCCCGCCCCCATTTTTCCCTTCCTGCTCTCTTCTTTTTTTTTTTTTTTAAACACATAATGTATTATTTGCTTCAGAGGTACAGGTCTGTGATTCAACAGTCTTACACAGTTCACAGTGCTCACCATAGCACATACCCTCCCAATGTCTATCAAAAAGTTATATTTTTCTAACACATGACATCTATGGATTGTCCAGGAGAATTGTCCCCATTTGAAAAAAACAACAAAACCCTGATGATAAGGAGAAACTGAGGCATCACTCCTTCTTTCTTTACTCCACAAAACTTTGTGGAGCTTTAGGCAAACAGGGAATGTGTGATAAATGTGTGTGGGTTGACTGATCCCTGGCCTCTGCTTCTGACAAAGGAGGAATATGATACGAGTTGAAGGGGCAGAAGCAGCTCTGTGGTACAGGAGGATTGTGTCCCCAGGGAAGAGATGGTACAGGCCAAGGAGGACCAAAGTCTCTCTCAGAGCCTGACTGCCAGGGCTGGCTGAGGCTCTGGGTTTCCCACTCTCCCCCTTGATCAACTATTGACCATTGACCGTTGGCATCTCTCAAGGGCACACCCTTCACTGTTTATCTCTGTACTTGCTCTCCCAGGATATAAATCAGTCCTTCAGCATCTGAGCCAAGTGCTGCTCCCTCCTTCCCTCTTCAGCCCTGCAAGAGAGCTAGGCTCACCTGCCATCCATCCCTGTAGCCCACACACCGCACCCTACACACCCTGCCAATTTGATGTCCCTTTCACCATACTCCAAATATTGCAGCTCTAAGATCTTCCTCCTCCTCTCAGGAAGTGAAATGCAGCACTGGGCTTGAACAACTCTTTGGGGAAACTGGTTTCTGCAACGGCTGTGGGTTTCAGGCTGCAAAGTCTGAGTGGAGGATTTTTGGATGGTAGCAGTACAGTCTAGGTTCAATCTGGCTCGTTTTCTCCATGCATGCAGGGCAGCGAACTGACCAGTAGTAGAGGTGCTTGGCAGGGGCTCGGCAGCATAAACCATGGGCCAAAGAAGCAGGGAGTATGGCCCAAGGAGGAGGACCCAGAAGGTTCTTCCTCCTTCCTCTCTGAGGAGGAAAGGAGGGCTCTGTGTATATTCTCTCTGTAGCCCTTCAATCAGTACTAGAAAAAAGAACAGAAAGATAAAATGCAGGTAAAGCACCATTAAAATTCCTTCTTCTAGAATAGTCTTAGGGAAATCAGAGGAGATTCCCATATATACTGCAGCTTTGACTAGAAGTCAGGAGCCTAGATAGGAACCAACACTTAAATCTGCCACTCAATGGCTTTTTGACCCTGGATCAATTACTTAAACTTTATGGTTCTTAGTGGCCTTATTTATCACCTAGAGATGACAGAAGGACCTACCTCAAAGGTCTGATGTGAGAACAGGAGGTAGGAGGTATAAAGCAGTCCATGCACAGTAAGTGGGGGATGTCAGGATTGTTCCTTTCTTTTTTTTTTTTTAAGATTTTATTTATTTATTTGACAGAGAGAGAGCACAGGTAGGTAGAGTGGCAGGCAGAGGGAGAGGGAGAAGCAGACTACCCGCTGAGCAAGGAGCCCGATGTGGGGCTTGATCCCAGGACTCTGGGATCATGACCTGAGCCAAAGGCAGACGCTTAACAACTGAGCCACCCAGGCGCCCCCGTCAGGATTGTTTCTATTATTATCTATATCTGAGCACATTGAACTTTGTGAACATTGTGAACATTGAAGAGACTTCCTGTCCAGAGAGAACACAGCATGTTGTAGAACCACAGTTTCCTCTGATCTATAGAAAAATACTTTGTTGTTCTTTTCTCCTGTAGGTCACCAAAAGGCACAACACTGAACCAAAAATATTGTACGAGGTCCCGATAGTCCTATTTTAAAACTCCAGAGCTCTGACACAAAACTAAAAAGGGGACTACTCGGGGACCCTGGAGAGTCTTGAGGTGTGGTGGGTGCAGCTGACCTCTCCAAGTGTTGTCATAACTCAGTAGGCTGTCCTGAGCTGAGAGACTACCAGCAGAGCTTTGTTGGCACACACGACTTTAGCAAAATTGTAGACCAGGCAAGGCTGGTCTTCAGAAAGAATTACGTTTTTTAGTTTCATACTCTCAATCCAAATTGGCAACTCAAGACCTCCAAGTTTTTTTTTCTGTTTCTTAGATTTGCTTAAACAAAAATATCACACATGATTTTTTTGCTTTATTTTAGATGTGACTTACTTCAGACATTTAGAAAACCATATAGCATGCACTCATATATGCATCATGCAGATTTCATAGATTTTAAATTTTTGTTATATTGGCTTTACGTTTTCTTTTTCATCATTTTTTGTAAATGAAATAAAACATCAGATACAAATCAAATCTTTATTTTCCATTACTTTTCTCTGCCCCACCTCCAGAGAGAACCATTATCCTGAGGTTGTTATGTATTATTTCCATGAATTTTTTAAAATAATTTTCTGTATAGAGATATATTCATAAATAAATTACAATATTTACCTCTATTATCACCATAGATATCCTTTTGTAACTTACTTTTTCCACTCCAAATTATATTCTGAAATTTTGAATCATTTCAAATGCTTTGAATACACTTCAGGTTTGTGGTTTTTTTTAATTGCTTTGAACATTTCCCCCAGCCTCTTGTGTGCTTATGGAATAATTTTCCATAACACAAAGCCTAAGAATATGTTTTCAACCTTGCTAGATATGCCAAATTGCTCTCCGAAGTGATTGAGTTAATTTGTATTCCCACCAGAACTGAATGAGTATTTTCATTTTCCTATACTTTTGTCAACATTTGCTATTATCAGACTTTTTTTGCCAATTTTGTGGGAGTGAAATAGTATCTATTGTTTTAATATGCATTTCCTAGTTACCTGTGGATTTGGGCAGTTTTTCATATATTTGTTGATAATTTGTTTCTCGTTATGTGTTGCTTATTTATATCCACTCCATATTTTTCTAATGGTTATAGATGAGGTTCTGAAGTTTTCTCCAAGTGCCATTTAACTACATTAGATAAGTTTTGACATATTGAGTTTTTATTTTCACAATCAGATTTTTTTTCAGAGATTTTATTTATTTACTTGAGAGAGAGAGAAAGAGAAAGCAAGAGCAGGGGGAGGGGCAGAGGAAGAAGAAGCAAGAGTCTGTGCTGAGCAGGAAGCCTGATGTGGGGCTCGATCCCAGGACCCTGGATCATGACCTGAGCCGAAGGCAGACGCTTAATGACTGAGCCACCCAGGCACCCCTCAAATATCTTTTAATTAATACTTTCATTTCTTTTGTGTCTCATAAATTATTATCTTTTTAATGGTTAAAGAATGGGGGCATCCATTTCCATTTGGTATTCGTTTATTTTGTGGTGCTGCCCTTGGAGAACAGGGTCAGCGTATCAGATCCTCAGAGTTTGTTAAACATGCACCAATCCATTATTTAGAGAAACCTGTTTAAGATGCAGAGACACATGCTGCCTCATGAAGATTATCACATAAGCTGTGTTTTGCTGAAGTGCTGTCTTTGAGAAATCAGAGCCAAATCTTTTGCTTTACTTTTCACTGTAGATTCCAAGTGTTCTAAATTTTGTAGGGAAAAGAAATCATTTCTCAGCCCAGGAATACAGAAGCATCAGTAATCACAAAACTTCATACAAAACCCTAGTTTATTTTAAAGGATTAAAAAGAAAATCCCTGGACACAAAAAGTCATACAATAAGCTCACTTTTTCTGGAATATCCTTTTGTAGGCGTGGGCCCACTCCATGCTAGGGCTGGTTGTATTCTCACAACAGGTGGTATAGGCAAAAGGGCTGCAAAAGTTTGCCTCAAAACATTTTATTTCATTAATTTCAAAATGCACATTTTTGGGTAAAATTTTGAAAACTCTAAATAGGAATGTGATAACAATGTTGAGTTATAATTTTAATTGACAGCTCTTTCCTACCACCTGCCCCCTTTGTAACGACGTATTAAATAATGGAGAACCTTAGAAACTTACGGTGTCTTAGATTAGGTGAAACATGGTGTTTCAGTTACCTGGGATTCCACATGTAAAATTCTTTCCTTCATCTTCCAGACCCATGAATTAAATCTGTGATCTTGTTAAGTCACTTAACCAAGTTAATTGAGCCTCATTTTCTTTACTTTGTAGGATTCTTGTGCAGGTAAATAAATGCATGTATCTAAAACACTTAGAAATTTACCTGGGTCCCTCTACACCCAGAGTCTTTATCAGGCAGATGCACTGAGGAAGAGCACCTGAAACCTCCAATCCAGGGATGCCCTGGGATGCAGCTAAGAGGAGAGAGACAACAGAACTATATTCTAACACAGCCAGCAGCAGGTAAAGTTTAGTTCTTACCATTTGCCTTTCAGACCAATTCAAGTGCATATTGGTAGTAAATGCAAATGTAATCTGCTGTAAATTTGTTGATTATCTTTATCCCCCACTTGAGTTTGCCATATTTACTCTCATGGGTCCTTCTTTTTATTTTTTTTAAGATTTTATTTATATATTTGACACAGAGAGAGAGAGAAAGAGCACGAGCACAAGCAGGGGGAGCGGCAGCCAGAGGGAGAGGAAGAAGCAGGCTCCCCGCTGAGCAAGGAGCCTGATGTGGGGCTCAATCCCAGGACCCTGGGATCATGACCTGAGCCGAAGGCAGACGCTTAACGACTGAGCCACCCAGGCATCCCTCGTGGAATCCCCTTGTGCTGCCCTTCCCCACCCTGTTCCACGGTGTTACTTGCTAACTGTGTGGTGGGGCAGGTTCCCTAGAAGGCTTGATAAGAGCAACTAGAAGAGTGGGAATAATGGTTATTTTTGCCAACATGTGGAGTTAATGTCTCCTCAACTGCTCTTATCAGACTCACAGTGCAGTGGAGCCCCTGCTGCTGACAAGGCTAAAATTACAAAGAGATTCTTTGATTTATTCCTCAGTGGAAGGATGGGAATAAGACTCAAGCTGGGAAAGTCATACTGCTTAGCTATCACTTTGCTTGCAGGCTAACTTTGGAACTCCCCGGCCTTCATTCTTACCTCTGTCACCCAGGCCCTGTCAGGCTGTGTGGTCCCACTCTGCAGCCCCAGGGACCCAGGCTCCTTCACACCAAACACATGTCGTTCTTGTAGATATCTCCCTTATACTTTTGTTCTTCTGTGCCTTTCTGCCTGCTATTGGAGAAATGGCCTTTTCCCTATTCTGTTTTGTTCCCCTTCTAACTGATTTTCAAAGTTCAATGGAATGAGCATCTGTCTCATCACTTTGTAGGTGTATTGAAACATGTATCAAACACTTAACCTTGGCAAGTATTTTGCCAAGTATGGAGGAGATAATGGTAATTAAGACACAGTTCCTGTTTTCAGAGACCCCACAGTCTACTGGAAGAGATCAGCCAGTAAACAGATACATTTTAATAGAACAGATAAGAGTTATTACAGAGATATTAACAAAATCCTCTGAATATATAAAGGAAGGAAGCCACAGGATAATTTAGAAGGTTCAGTGATATGACACTGGAGCTGTATCGAGAAAGATGAACAGAGATTTCCAGCATTTGGAGGGCAAGGTTTCCTGTGCAGAGCAGAATATTCTACAAAGAGGGTTGTGCAAGGAGGGGGCCTGAGGCCCTCATATGACTAACCCTGTACATTAAGCTAAAACATTGGATTGTCCTGGGGCTATCAGTGAAGGGGCATGAAGATTTTTAACGAGGCGATGTGGTCAGTTGTGGGTTTTTAGAGCCAAGAGTCTGGCAGGGGTTGGTTTGCCACATGTGGCCCCAGATACCCACAGACTACTTCTTCATCTTGTCAGAAATAAAGACCCCATACTTACTAAATCAACTTCTCCTTCGGGTGAGCACAGGGCACAGGAATCATTATTTTTAAGAACCTCCTAAGACACGTGTGATGACTGGCTGGTTGGCTGATCTCTAGGTAGAGGATGGCCTGGAGGAGGAAATCTGCCAGTAAAGACCAGTTAACAAATGTCAGGATCAAAGTAGAAAGAGAAGATGAAGACTTCAGGGAAAGGAGGGAAAGCCAGACTCAGAGGCTTGCTGATGCTGCCCCAAGATGGTCAGGGAAACCTCCTTCATAATGTCTTGGGCATATTGCTTCCTTCATTCTTACTTTATTAGTCTGTTCTCTCATCCAAAAAAGATTTATGGAAAATATTCATTGGCTGGGTAATCTTCCAAGCACTGGAAATGTAACAGAGAACAAAACAACCAAGTACATGAAAACAAATAAACAAATATACAAACAAGATAATTTTACATACTCCTAAAATTTTTGAAGAAATCAACACCGGGTGTCATGATAGAGCCTGACAAGAAAAGTCTACCTGCAGACCAAATTTTAGTCTACCTAAAATTTGGATGAGACCTGAATGGAGAAAAGGAGCCAGTCATGAGAATATCCGAAAAAAGAGTGAGGGAGACCCAAGGAAGTGCAGTAGTGTGAGCTAGTTAAGAGTGGGGAGACAAGGAATGAGTCCCAGATTTTGCAGGGACTTAATGTCCTAAGTGCCATTAAAATATAATTTTCAAAAGTTGAAATTCCTACAAATATCACTAAGATATATTATTATATTATATATATTAATTTGTACATACACATATACATCTATGTGCATGCACACACACACAATCAAGAATGTGGAAATAGGGGGGCGGAGCAAGATGGCGGAGGAGTAGGAGACCCGGATTTCGTCTGGTC
>NW_027397116.1:5212622-5213876 GCF_003265705.2 Callorhinus ursinus
CTGGAAGGTAGGACGTGCGGAGAAGTGAATCCGAGGCGATATTCGGGAGGATAGACGGTGGGGGCGGGGGCCTCCGCCGGCCGCTTCTGGCAAGTGCTAGAGCCGCGGAGCACAAAATCGGACCTTTCAGAAGTTGGCTCTGCTGAGGGACGTCGCTCCAGTGGCTAAGCGGGGAGTGGAATCCTCCCGGGACAGTGTGGTCTCAGGACCCTTGGGGTCACGGAGAGACCGGGGGTGCCTGAGTGCGCCAGAGCTCCCAGGTATCGTAGCGGGAAAGCCGGCTGCAGAGACGGAGCAGAGTCGCGGGCTCTCAGCTCGGGGTGGCCATAAACTGTGATCCGCGGCCCAGTCAGGCCACTGCTCCTCCAGCAGGGACCCAACAGGCGGCAGATCCGGGGAGACTCCCCTTCCTTCCCGGGGAGGAGCGGTGCGGGAACGCACCGCAGGGATCTGCTGGGTTTGGAGACTCCACACGGGGTCGGGTGCCACAGATAGCAACGCGCGGTCACAGGCCGGGTGAGCACGGAGAGCGTCCGGAGACCGGGGACAAGGGAGTGACTGCTTTTCTCTGGGGGCGCACTGAGGAGCGGGGCCCCGAGTTCTCAGCTCCTCTGGGTGGAGATTGGGAGGCCACCATTTTTGCCCTGGTCCTCCAAGTCTGTACGGAGAGCTTGCAGGGAACAAAAGCTACTGAGATCAAACCGGAGCAGCTTGCTTAGCCCGGACCGACAAGGGCGGGGCAATTCAGCCTCCGGCAAAGACATTTGGAAACCACAGCAACAGGCCCCTCCCCCAGAAGATCAGCCCAAACAGCCAGCAAGCCAAGACCAAGTTTACCGATCAAGGAGAACGGGAGAACTCCAGCGCTAGGGGAATACTGCACATAGAATTCATGGCTTTTTTTTTTTTACCATGATTCATTAGTTCATCAAAGTTAATTTTTGTTAACTGTTTTTTTTTCTTTTTCCCTTTCTCAACCAACATCTTATCAATCTCTTTTAAAAAAAAACCATTTTTTTATTTTTCATTTTTAGAGTCATATTTTATCCCTTCATAGTAGTTACCCTTATTTTTGGCATATATATATAAGTTGTACTCTCTTTAAAATTTTGAGATACAGTTTCTTCTAACAGATCAAAATATACCCTAAATCACTAGTGTATGGCTCTGTTCTAGTCTCCTGCCTGATCACATTCTCTCCCTTTTTTCTTTTTTTTTAAATCTTCTTTCTTTTTTCAAACAACTTCTTATCTT
>NW_027397116.1:5213976-5216090 GCF_003265705.2 Callorhinus ursinus
TCTTTCTTTCCCTTTCTTTTCCCCTGGTTTCGGGTCTTTTCTGATTTGTATACAGTATATTTGCTGGGGACGTTGTAAACCTGTTAGCATTTTGTTCTCTCATTCATCTATTCTCCTCTGGACAAAATGACAAGACGAAAAAATCACCTCAGCAAAAAGAACAAGAGGTAGTACCGTCAGCCAGGGACCTACTCAATACGGACATTAGTACGATGTTGGACCTAGAGTTCAGAATCGTGACTTTAAAGATACTAGCTGGGCTTGAAAAAAGCGTGGAAGTTATTAGAGAAACCCTTTCTGGAGAAATAAAAGAACTAAAATCTAACCAAGTCGAAATCAAAAAGGCTATTGATGAGGTGCAATCAAAAATGGGGGCACTAACTGTTAGGATAAATGAGGCAGAAGAGAGAATCAGCGATATAGAAGACCAAATGATGGAAAATTAAGAGGCTGAGAAAAAGAGGGAGAAACAACTACAGGATCACAAGGGCAGAATTCGAGAGATAAGTGATGCAATAAGACGAAACAACATTAGAATAATTGGGATCCCAGAAGAAGAAGAAAGAGAGGGGCAGAAGGTATATTGGAGCAAATAATAGCAGAGAACTTCCCTAATGTGAGGAAGGAAACAGGCATCAAAATCCAGGAGGCACAAAGAACCCCTCTCAAAATCAATAATAATAGGTCAACACCCCGACATCTAATAGTAAAACTTATGAGTCTCAGAGACAAAGAGAAAATCCTGAAAGCAGCTCGGGAGAAGAGATATGTAACCTACAATGGTAAAAATATTAGATTGGCAACAGACCTATCCACAGAGACCTGGCAGGCCAGAAAGGACTGGCAAGATATCTTCAGAGCACTAAACGAGAAAAGTATGCAGCCAAGAATACTATATCCAGCTAGGCTGTCATTGAAAATAGAAGGAGAGATAAAAAGCTTCCAGAACAAACAAAAACTAAAGGAATTTGCAAACATGAAACCAGCCCTCCAAGAAATATTGAAAGGGGTCCTCTAAGCAAAGAGAGAGCCTAAAAGCAGCAAAGATCAGAAAGGAACACAGACAACATACAGTAACAGTCACCTTACAGGCAACACAATGGCACTAAATTCCTACCTTTCAATAGTTACCCTGAATGTAAATGGGCTAAATGCCCCAATCAAAAGACACAAGCTATCAGATTGGATTAAAAAACAAGACCCATCAATATGCTGTCTGCAAGAGACTCATTTTAGACCCAAAGACACCCCCAGATTGAAAGTGAGGGGGTGGAAAACCATTTACCATGCTAATGGACACCAAAAGAAAGCTGGGGTGGCAATCCTTATATCAGACAAACTAGATTTTAAAACAAAGACTGTAATAAGAGATAAGGAAGGACACTATATCCTACTTAAAGGGTCTATCCAATAAGACGATCTAACAATTGTAAATATCTATGCCCCGAACATGGGAGCAGCCAATTATATAAGGCAATTAATAACAAAAGCAAAGAAACACATTGACAACAATACAATAATAGTGGGGGACTTTAACAACCCCTGACTGAAATGGACAGATCATCTAAGCAAAAGATCAACAAGGAAATAAAGACTTTAAATGGCACACTGGACCAAATGGACTTCACAGACATATTCAGAACATTCCATCCCAAAGCAACGGAATACACATTCTTCTCTAGTGCCCATGGAACATTCTCCAGAATTGATCACATCCTAGGTCACAAATCAGGTCTCAACCGGTACCAAAAGATTGGGATCATTCCCTGCATATTTTCAGACCACAATGCTTTGAAACTAGAACTCAATCACAAGAGGAAAGTCGGAAAGAACTCAAATACATGGAGGCTAAAGAGCATCCTACTAAAGAATGAATGGGTCAACCAAGAAATTAAAGAAGAATTAAAAAAATTCATGGAAACCAATGAAAATGAAAACACAACTGTCCAAGATCTTTGGGATGCAGCAAAGGCAGACCTGAGAGGAAAGTATATAGCAATACAAGGCTTTCTCAAGAAACAAGAAAGGTCTCAAATACACAACCTAACCCTACACCTAAAGGAGCTGGAGAAAGAACAGCAAATAAAGCCTAAACCCAGCAGGAGAAGAGAAAT
>NW_027397116.1:5216490-5217791 GCF_003265705.2 Callorhinus ursinus
GAAAGAAATTGAAGAAGACACAAAGAAATGGAAAAACGTTCCATGCTCATGGATTGGGAGAATCAACATTGTGAAGATGTCAATGCTACCTAGAGCAATCTACACATTCAATGCAATCCCCATCAAAATACCATCCACTTTTTTCAAAGAAATGGAACAAATAATCCTAAAATTTGTATGGAACCAGAAGAGACCCCGAATAGCCAGAGGAATATTGAAAAAGAAAAACAAAGCTGGCGGCATCACAATTCCGGACTTCCAGCTCTATTACAAAGCCCTCATCATCAAGACAGTATGGTATTGGCACAAAAACAGACACATAGATCAATGGAACAGAATCGAGAGCCCAGAAATGGACCCTCAACTCTATGGTCAACTTATCTTTGACAAAGCAGGAAAGAATGTCCAATGGAAAAAAGACAGTCTCTTCAACAAATGGTGTTGGGAAAATTGGACAGCCACATGCAGAAGAATGAAACTGGACCATTTCCTTACACCACACACAAAAATAGACTCCAAATGGTTGAAAGACCTAAACGTGAGACAGGAGTCCATCAAAATCCTAAAGGAGAACACAGGTAGCAACCTCTTCGACCTCAGCCGCAGCAACTTCTTCCTAGAAACATCGCCAAAGGCACGGGAAGCCAGAGCAAAAATGAACTATTGGGATTTCATCAAGATAAAAAGCTTTTGCACAGCAAAAGAAACAGTCCACAAAATCAAAAGACAACTGACAGAATGGGAGAAAATATTTGCAAATGACATATCAGATAAAGGGCTAGTATCCAAAATCTATAAAGAACTTATCAAACTCAACACCCAAAGAACAAATAATCCAATCAAGAAATGGGCAGAAAACATGAACAGACATTTTTCCAAAGAAGACATCCAAATGGCCAACAGGCACATGAAAAAGTGCTCCACATCGCTCGGCATCAGGGAAATCCAAATCAAAACCTCAATGAGATACCACCTCACACCAGTCAGAATGGCTAAAATTAACAAGTCAGGGAACGACAGATGTTGGCGGGGATGTGGGGAAAGGGGAACCCTCCTACACTGTTGGTGGGAATGCAAGATGGTGCAACCACTCTGGAAAACAGTATGGAGGTTACTCAAACAGTTGAAATTAGAGCTACCATTCGATCCAGCAATTGCACTACTGGGTATTTACCGCAAAGATACAAATGTAGGGACCCAAAGGGGTACGTGCACCCCAATGTTTATAGCAGCAATGTCCACAATAGCCAAACTGTGGAAAGAGCCAAGATGTCCATCGACAGATGAATGGATAAAGAAGA